>NW_004525362.1:0-7427 GCF_000260255.1 Octodon degus
ATTTGATTTGAAACTGTCTCATTGCTATATGTTTATCAATAAAACTGTAGAAAAAAAAATAAAAGGGCTGCAACAGGAAGGAGCTGAGTACAACAGCTAGACCTAAGTCAGGCAAAACAGGATAAACTCAAACTTAAGAGATAAGGACCCAAATTTCAGTAAGTGCTAAAATTATAACTGCACCAAAACTCTACACCAAAGGTGAGAGGTCAGTGCTATACGAAATGAGAAAGAAGAAGAGCACAATGAAATCTCAGGGTTGAGTCCACCCAGAACAAGTAAAGAGGACCCGAGCTCAGCTGAAACATATGAATTAATATGTTTAACCTCAACCCAATTAAAACCCAATTAAAAACACACCGAGACATATAACAGTCAAGATCCCAGAAATCCAGCACAAGAAAAATATACTGAAAGCCATTAGAGAAAAGAAACATCATATTCAAAGGAAAACTCATCAGAATAATAGCAGATTTCTTTTCACAAACCATGAAGGCAAGAAGAGCATGGAGCCAAGTACTTCAAATCCTCTATGAAAACAAATTCCAGCACAGATTACCATATCCTGCAAAGCTCTCTTTCAAGTTTGATGGAAAAGTGGAATATTTCCATGAGAAAGAACAACAAAGGAATTTCATGACGACAAAACCAACACCACATAGACTACTAAAAGATGTCTTACAGGGGGACCAAAATGATTAGAACTCCAAAATGAGAACAGAAGAAACCCACTAAAAAGGACAAACAATTAAACAGAGGAGAAAAAGGGGTCAACAACAGCAGGTAAATAACATTTCAATATTAAATCACTAAATCTCAATTATAACCATCAATGTAAATGCACTCAATTCACCAATTAAAAGAAATAGAATTGCACAATAGATTAGGAAACAAAATGCAGCAATATGCTGTATACAAGAAACACACTTAACTCAAAAAGAAACTAATAGGCTGAAAGTCAAAGGATGGAAAACAATACTACATTCCTTAGTACCTCAGAAAGAAGCAAGGGTAGCAATCCTTTTCTCAGAAAGTCTCAACTTCAAACCACGAATTTTCAAATGAAATAAGAAGGCCACTTTATACTGGTTAGGGGAAAAATTCAAGAGCAAGAGGTAACACTCATAAATGTATATGTACCAAACATGGGAGCACCGAAATATAAAAGACAAATTTTAATGGACATGAAAAATCTAATATGCAATACAACAATATTAACAGGGGACGTTAACACTCCCTCTTCTGAGAAAGAAAGGTCAAGCAGAGAAAAAAATAGCAAAAAAATAACAGAATTGAAACAGAACTTGGAACAAAAGGACTTAGTGCATATATACAGAGTATTCCAATCAACCACAGGTAAACATACATTTTTTTCAGTTGCACATGTGTCATTTTCTAACATAGAACACATACTGTTCCATAGGTCATACTAAGTATATGCAAGAAAACAGAAATTATCCCATGCATATTATCTGACCACAGTGATGAAATAGGAAATAAATGAGACAAGGCAACACAAAAACTCCATAAATACATGGAAATTAAACAACACCCTACTCAGCAACCAATGGTCACAGATGAAGTTAAACAAGAAATTGAACAATATCTACACTTCAATGAAAATTCAATCACAACTTATCGAAATTTACAGGATGTGATGAATACAGTTCTCAGATGGAAATATAGCTGTGAACTCAAACATTAGGAAAAGAGTGGGAATGAATAAACACCCTAATGTTGTGCCTCCAACAACTAGAAAACTAAGAGCAAACTAACAGAAAGCCCAAAGATGGAAAGAAATCATAAAGAAATTAATTCAATTGAGATGAAGAATACAGTTCAAAGAATTAACAAATAAAACTGTTGTTTCTTTGAAAGATTAAATAAAATGGATGAGCCCCTAGTTAACCTCGTCAAAAAGAGAAAAGGAAAAATCCATATGGAAAAAAATATGAATGAAAAGGGTGTAACTGCCACAGATGCAGTGGAAATTCAGAAGACTATCAATAGGTACTTTGACAACATTTATGGTCACAAAATAGAAAACACAGAAGAAATAGGTTCTTAGAAAGGTACAAATTAATAAAACTAAAGCAAGAGGATATAACAAAACTCAATAACCCAATAACAGCCAATGAAATACAAAATGTAATTTAAAAAAACTACAGAAAGAGAAATGTTCAGGTCCTCATGGATTCACAGCTGAATTCTACAAGAAATTTATGGACGATATAATCCCTATACTCCTCAAAGTCTTCAATGAATTTGAAAAGGAAGCAATCCTCCCAAAATCATTCCTGAAGGCAAGTATTATACTGATACCAAAACCAGATAAAAAAGCAACTAAAAAATTGAACTGCAAACCAGTCTCCCTCATGAACATCGATGCAAAAATCCTAAATAAAATTCTAGCAAATAGAATGCATCAAATCATCAAGATCATACACCATGACCAGGTAGCATCCATCCCAGGGATGCAAAGATGGTTCAATATATGCAAATCTATAAATGTAATACACTATATCAATAAAGCCAAATCCAAAAACCACATGATCATCTCAATTGATGCAGAAAAGGTTTTTGACAAAGTCCAAAACTCATTCATGTTCAAACTCCTGCAGAAAATTGGGATAGATGACCTCTATTTCAATCTGATAAAAACCATCTGTGACAGCACAAGGGCTAATATAATTCTAAATGGGTAAAAATTGAAGTTTTTACTCTCAGATCTGGTACAAGACAAGGATATCCTCTATCACCACTCCTATTCAATATAGTTCTGGAATCATTACCTAGAGCCTTAACACGAGAGAAACAAAAGAAATAAGAATCGGTAAAGAAGAATTTAAATTTCATTATTTGCAGATGACAAGATAATTTACTTGGAAGACACAAAAAAATTCCACCAAGAAGCTACTAAAATTGATACACACATTCAGTAGCATAATAGGATACAAAGTCAATACCCCAAAGTCAACAGCATTCCTCTACAGAGATAACAAACACACAGAGAAATTAGAGAAACAATAACTTTTTCCACAATTTTATTGATAAACAAACAGCAATGAGACAGTTTCAAATCAAATTGGTAGGACAATTTCAATAATTAACACATTGCATACATTCCTCCCAGTGGTTAATTGCTGCACAAGATGAGGACATGATATCCTATCTACAAACACCATTAGAACAAATCACTCTATTCACTCTCTTAATAACTCTCCAAACCACCTTGAATACACAGATACAAAATGAACATTCATCTGTATACCCTTTTTTTGTTAAGATCCATTATTTGAATATTATGGGCGTGTTAACTCAGAAAAATAATCCAAAAGAGTTCATTAGTCCCTAATAGTATTGGGTCTTCCGCTTCACTGGCAACGTCAGAAATTGTTGACCTGAGTCCCCTATAGCTCATAACAGTATGGCTTTACTTCTTATATTTTGTTTTTATACTTTTCTGCTAGGTGGTTAAGGCCAAGGTAAAGCAGGACCTATGTAACAAGAGTTGTAGATTTTGAGTCTGATAAGGTCAGTGAAATCCCCTCAGGATTTACCTTGAGATCCTGTACCTCGGATTGTTTGTCAGTGTCAGCCATGTGAATGAGTCACAGCCACTGCTTGGCCAATGTGCTTTCTGTGAAAGTCTGAGAGAATGTTTTCTCTCCGTGTGACTCTCCTTAGGCACACTCTACATCCTCAATCACTTTCCTCTTTAGCCTCATAATCTCCTTGATCAGAAGATTTGGGACACTACCAAGTTACATGACGTTACAGTACAAGTTCTCATATGTCCTGAGTCTTAATTGACCATTGAAGGCTAGGGCCAAAATGTTGGCTTTCCTTGCAGCCCTCCTTTTTCTCTAATTTTGGTCTGTAAACTTAGGTTGTTAACCATCCAGAAGACAAGCTTATTGTTATTACCATACAACTTAGGCTGTTATGCTTAACATCACTATCCGTCTGCATATCAAACATGTTAGGCATAATATGGAACAGGTATTTTTCATCGAGTATTGATATGTTGAACTTTAAGTCCCTACAGAATATAATAAAAAATTCAAAAATTAGAATATATTTTAAAAATAGACATAAAGAATTATATACTTTTTATGTTTACATATAAGTCCAAAAATCTCACCATATACAACCTTGAAGCAGGACAGTCCCACAATATTCCTTTTCCTGTCTCTTGCTTTCATTCACCACCCCCTTCTTCTTGCACATCCACCTACCCAAGAGACATTATAGCAGCAACCGACGTGTCATGACAAGCAGCCCATATTCACAATAACAGAATGACATGCACTCCAAACATGAAATTACTATTACAGATTACCATCTGCAGTGCAGTTGCTTACTTCACAGGTATCAGTATATATAGTTAGTCAGGGTGAGAATCTTTCCAATTAACTGCTAGATTCAAAAATTTTCTGGAGATTCTCAGGATCATTGCCTTACCCATATTCTATATATAAATGAATGTCTTGACATTGTCATGTTTCCTGGCTCTTCTCCTTTCTCTCTCTTGATTAGTTAGTCCTTGAGATCCTACTTTCGTTTTACTTGTATTATACCTTTGTATTTGCATTTCTTCTTTTGAGTTCTTATATTAGGGAAACTATACCATATTTACACATATGTGTCTGGTTTATTTCACTTATGACTATATCTTCAAGTGGCATCCACTTCAATATAAAGGCTTTGAGTTTATCATTCTTAATAGCTGAATAATACTCCATTGTGTAAAAATACCACATCTTTTTCAACCATTCCTCAGGTGATAGACATCTTGGTTGTTTCCAAGATTAGGCTATCACAAATTGTGCTGCTATAAACATAGGCACAGATATATCACTATGATATGATGTTTTCAGATCCTCTGGGAAAATTCCCAGTAGAGGAATACCTAGTTTAAACAGGATTTGCAGTCCAACTTTCTAAGGAGTCTCCACGCTGATTTCCATAATTGTTGCACCAGTCTACATTCCCACCAACAGTGGAGAAGGGTTCCTTTTTCCCCACAACCTCTCAACATTTGTTGTTGGGTGATTGCTTTATGGTAGCCATTCTTTCTGGGATGAGATGCTATCTCAATGTTGTTTTAATTTGCATTTCACGGATGACTAGTGATGTGGAGCATTTTCTCATATATTTATTCGCTTTTTTAATTTCATCCTATGAGAAGTGTGTGTTCATCTTGGATGTCCATTTCTGGATTGGGTCTTTAAATATTGGGGCCCTGCTGATTTTTAGTACTTTATAAATTCTAGAGAGCAAACCTTTGTCTGAATACTTATGTGTCATGAATTTTTCCAAATTTGTGGCTTGTCTTTTCACTTTGTTGGTAATTTTTTTTTGATGTAAAAAAACTTCTTAGTAAGAGTAGGTCCCAGTTGTTAATTTTTTAGACTGTATCCCATGCAATTTGATTTTCTTCATGAAAACTTTGCCTCCCCTATGTTTCCAAGAGTTCCTCCTACTTTCATTTCCAGAAAATTTAGTGTCTCTGCTTTAATGTTTAGATCTTTAATCCATTTTGACTTTAGTTTAGTGCATATTGATAGACCTGGGTCAAGTTTTAGAATTCAGCATGTAGAGAGCCAGTTTTTCCAGCACCATTTGTTAAAGAGGCTATCTTTCTTCTAGTGAGTATATTTGTCCCCTTTGTCAAACAAAAGGTGGTTGAGTGTGTTCGTAGGGGCTTCAGTGTCTTCTCATCTATTCCATTGATCCTCAGGTCTATTTTAATGCCAGTAGCATGCTGATTTTATCACAGTAACCTTGTAGTATAATTTCAAGTCAGTAATTGTAATGCCCCCTGCCTTGTTTTTATTGCCCAGAATTACCTTTGATATTCTAGGTCTTTTCTGGTTTCAGATAAATTTTAGGAATGATTTCTCTATGTCTGTGAGGTATGTCAGTGCTAGTCTGACAGAGATTGCATTAAATCTGTAAAGCAATTTTGGGAGTATGGCCATCTTCAAAATGTTGGTTCATCCTATCCAGGAGCATGAAATATGTTTCTATTTTCTGAAATCATCCACAATCTCTTTTTTCAAAGTACTGTAATTTTCCTTGAAATATCTTTGACTTCTTTAGTTAGATTAATTACAAGATATTTCACTTTCCTCAGTGCTATTGTAAAAGGTATTGTTTCTATAATTTCCCTTTCAGTGTGTTTGTTGTCTGTATAGAAGAATGCTATTGACTTTTGAGTATTGACTTTATAACCTGCTATGCTACTCAATTTCTATATTAATTCTTGTAGCTTCTTGGGGGAGTGTTTTGGGTCTTCCAGTTGAAGTATCATGTCATCTGCAAATAAAGATAATTTAACTTCTTCTTTACCTATTCTTATTCATTTTATTTCTTTCTCTTGTCTAATAGCTGTAGCTAATAATTCCAGAACTACATTAAATAGGAGTGGTGATAGAAGGCAACCTTGTCTTCTACCAGATCTAAGAGTAAAAGATTTCAGGTTTTCCCCATTTAGGATTATGTTAGCTGTTGGGTTTTCATAAATGGCCTTTACCATATTGAAGGAGAGGCCTTCATTTCCAATTTTCTGTAGAACTTTGAACATGAATGAGTGTTGGACTTTGTCAAAAGCCTTTTCTGCATCAATGGATTTGATGATGTGGTTGTTAGTTTTCGTTCTATTGATATAGTGTATTACATTTATAGATTTTCGAATATTGAACCATCCTTGCACCCCTGGAATGAATCCTACCTGGTCATGGTGTATGATCTTCTTGATGATTTGCTGTATTCTATTTGCTAGGATTTTATTGAGGATTTTGGCTTCTATGTTCATAAGGGAGATCGGCCTGTAGTTCTCTTTCATTGTTGTGTCTTTCCCTGGTTTGGGCATCAGTATAATACTTGCCTCAAGGAATGATTTTGGGAAGATTGCTTCCTTTTCAATTTCATTAAAGATTTTGAGGAGTATAGGGACTACATCTTCTTTAAATTGCTTGTGGAATTCAGCTGTGAATCCATCTGGACATGCACTTTTCTTTGTCGGTATGTTTTTAATTACATCTCGTATTTCATTGGCTGTTATTAGGTATTGAGAGTTGGTATATATTGTCGATTCAGTTGTGGTAATTTGTAACTTTCTAGGAATCTGTCCATTCCTTCTGTGTCTTCTATTCTGTGAGAGTAAAGATTCTCAAAGTAGCTATTGATAATCTTCTGAATTTCCACTGGATCTGTGATATTTACACCCTTTTCATTCCTTATTGTTTGTATTTGAATTGTTTTTTTCCTCTTTTTGATGAGGTAGGCTAGGGAAATATCGATTCTATTTAATCTTTCAAAGAACCAGCTTTTTGCTTTGTTAATTCTTTGAATTGTTTTCTTCATCTCTTAATTTCTGCTCTAATCTTTATGATTTCTTCCCGTCTTTGGGCTCTGGGTTT
>NW_004525362.1:8077-23688 GCF_000260255.1 Octodon degus
TCTGAGATTGCTACCTCTGCTTTTTTCTGAGGTGCTGGGGCATGTATTAATGTGTTTCATCCCTTGACTTTCAGCCTATGAATGTATTTATGAGTTAAATGTGTTTCTTGTATATAGCATATTGTTGGATTTTGTTTCCTAATCCACTGTGCTAGTCTTTTTCTCTTAATTGATGAATCGAGTCCATTTACAGTGATGGTTAGAATTGAGATGTATTGACTTACGATTGACATGTTCTTTACCTGTTGTCATTTTCTCCTTCTGCTCCTGTGTTTAATTGCTTGCCCTATATAGTTGGTTGTTTCTGATCTCATTCGTGGAGTTCTGATCATTTTATTCCCTCTCTAGAACATCTTTCAGGACTCTGTGTAAGGTTTGCTTTGTCATCGTGAAATTCTTTAGCTGTTCTTTGTCATGAAAGTATTTCACTTCTCCATCAAACCTGAAAGAGAGTTTTGCAGGGTATAGTAATCTGGGCTGGAATTTGTTTTCGTAGAGGACTTGAAGTTCTCTGCTCCATGCTGTTCTTGACTTCATGGTTTGTGAAGAGAAATCGGCCATAATTCTGATGGGTTTTCCGTTGAATGTGATCTGCTTCTTTTCTCTAGTGGCTTTCAGTATATTCTTGTGCTGAATTTCTGGGATCTTGACTATTGTATGTCTTGGTGTGTTTTTAATTGGGTTGAGGTTACTTGGCATTCTGTATGCTTCAATTATCTGAATGTCAGATTGTTTCCTCATATTTGGGAAGTTTTCTGCTATTACTTCTGCCCATATTTTTTTAATGTCATTTGTATTGACTCCTTCTTTCTCATTGATGCCTATAGTCTCACATTTTTCATCTTTGCATCATCTTACAGGTGATGGATTATTCTTTCCTGCATCCTAGTTGTTTTTAAGAGATCTATCCTTACCTTTTCACTAGCTGCAAGATCAGTGTCTTCAAGATCTGAAACTCTGTCTTCACTTTCACTTAAACGATTTTTCAAGCTTGTGATTGAGATTTTAAATTCCTCTATATCTCTTTGACTCTGCTTCATTCAATCTATTTCTTCCCTGTATTGCTCATTCAAGGAATCCGTCATTTTTCTCATCTCTATTTTTTTTATCAATGTCTTCTTTAGAAGCAGTTATAAATTCTTTTACTACAGTTGTTTTTTCTTTTTTTTCCAGATTGGGTTTCCTCCCTATGTTTCTGTAGTTGATTCTTTACTTTAGATGCTATAAGTTCAGAGAATTCTTCTTTTATTTCAGAAAAGAATTTACTCTGAGTTCTTCTATACTTTTTGCTTTTGCTTATTTACTATTGAAGCTATTAATTCGTACATTTGAGCTGAGCTATTAGAAAATAATTCTGCTCTGAGTTCCTCTATGACTTTGTGCTGTTGCTTATTTACTATCAATACTATTAATTCATAAATTTGAGCTGAGCTAGTGTCCTCTGCACTTGTTCTGGGTGGGCATTGGGTTTCCACCATATGTTTCTGCATTTGATTCTTTACTACAGATGTTATTTATTCAGGGATTTCTGTTTTCATTTCCAGTGTGAGTTTCTCTATACCTTTCTGCAGCTGTTTTTTTTATTTCAGAAGCCATTAATTCATTTATTTCAGCTGTGTAATTCACAATTTGTTCTGTGTTAGTGTCCTCTGCACTTGTTTTGGGTGGGCTTGGGTTCTGAGGTTGCATTTGGTTCCTTCTTGTCATTTTGTGTAGCACTGTCTTCTGACGTTTGTTGTAGATCTTTGGTGCAGTTATAACCTTAGCACCTACTGAAGTTCAGGTGCAGATCTACAAAGTTTGGATTTATGCAGTGGTGCCTGGCTTGGGTCTGGCTGCTCTGCTCAGCTCCTTCCTGCTGCTGCCCTTGAGGGTGAACCTATTGTTCCCCTCTGGCAAAATGTTCTGTGCTTGGACTAGCTGGGTGGTTCTATCCCTTACACTCTCTGCAGGGATTGCAGATACAGAGTTTCACCCCAGGCCTGTATGCTAGGCCTGAGGTGAGTCTGGAGGGGTCAAGTTGGAGTGGGGTGGGGGATGCAGCTCTCCCACACATTCACTCGGCCTGAGCTAGGACTGGATCTGGGGGTTCTCGGAACGCAACAGAAATTCCTACTCAGTGGGCAGGGTGGGAGTGGACACTATGGAGTGGGGGGGCATCCCAAAGGGGTGAAAAAGGGTCTCATCCATGCTGCACCAGTAGGTCCCGCCGGCGCAGGATAGCAGGAAGCTCTCACACACAGTCACCTGGCCTGGGCTAGGACTGGATCTGGGTGTTCCTGGAACGCTGCAGAAATTTCTACTTTGTGGGCGGGATGAGGGAGGTGCTGCGGAGTAGTGGGGGCATCCCAAGGGAGTGGAAGTAGGTCTCACCCATTTTCCGCCTGGGCAGGGACAGGTAGGTCCCACTGGCACAGGTTAGCCAGAAGCTCTCTCACCATTCATTTCTTTTTATATTAATTTTATTGAGGAAAAATAGCAATAAGACAGTTTCAAAACCAACTGGTAGGAGAGTTTCAATAATTAATACATTGCTTATTGTTGTCTTAGTAGTTGTTATTCATTGTACAAATGAAGACATGATATTCTGTCCAAACACTATTAGTACAAATCTCTCTTCTCAATGAATTAAGAGAAAATAGCCTTATATCTATCCTGCTTTATATATACAGATTCAAAATTGTCCTTCAATTGTCATCCCTTTTTGTTTAGTTTTGTTATAGGTGAATACTGATAGGTTTTTGAGGCAACACCCATAGCAGTGGTGTGATGGTGGTGCAACACAGAAACAGATAGGGGCAGGGAAAGCCTTTATTAACTCTAAACACATGGAGAGGACCAAGGGCAGGGAGATTCCCAGATCCTCTGACCTGAGAAAGGGAGCCTGAAACTTTATGGACTTTTGTTAAGGGTGGAGTTTGAGGGGCAGGCTTAGTGACATACAAGGAACTGTTTGGAGGCTCCTTTGTGTGGGTGGGCAAGGTAAACTAAGTTGCACCCTGGGCTGAGTTGGTGGAGGAGGTAGGTGGTCTCTGGGAAGATAAGCTGTTGTTTTACAGGCTTCAGCCATATTGAATGATCACCGTAATAATTCAGCATTTCATACTACGGCCATAACCATCATTCCCATCTTTTGGTTTTTATAAAAGGAGCAACATGTCTCTTAGACTGCTCCCTGCTGAACTGCTGCATTGTCTTTGGGGTGAGGTTCATTTACAGGATGGTGGTTCATGCCCATGTAGAAGTTAGTGCCAGGTGTCTCAGCTAGGACTGTAAGTTTTTCATTACTGACAGCTCACATCAGAGACTGAAGAAACCTTTTAAAAAGTCTTGATATCAATGCGAGGAAAAGGAATCATCTGTAGGACCTTGACACAACTGTATTGAAGGGCCTCATCAGAGGTATAGAATAGTGTAGCAGGATTGAGAGGGCTACTGGTAAAAATAGTAATGAATGGGTCCTCTAGGAACATTAGGTGGATCTGTTGCATGCGAGAAGGGGTCATTAAGGCCAGAAGTGTCTTATGTGTAAGGAGTCTACTGAAGTGATGGGGTAAAAGGAGTGTCATAGATTGTCCTAAAGTAAGCTTTTTTGCCTCTTGTGTTAGTATAGCTGCTGCTGCAAAAGCTCAAAGACATGGAGCCAATCCACAAACTGTACTGTCTTGTTGTTTAGGAAGGTACGCTACTACCTGAAAGGATGGTCCCTTTTTGTGTGCTAAAACACCCACTGCATTGTGGTCCTGAGAAGAAGTGTATAGGGTAAAATGCTGGGTTGATTTTGGTATAGTTAGGAACGGGGTCTTTAGAAGAGCCTGATGTAGTGTGTGAAAGGAGAAATGTATAGGAGCAGTAGAGTCTAGGCATTCTGACAAGGAAGCTTTTGATTTTCTATAGAGGTGCTGTACTAGGGAAGCAAAATTGGGAACCCAGAGACAAAAGAAGTTGGCTAAACCAAAGAAGGATAAAACTTGTTGTTTTGTAGCCTCGTGATCACCAGTGATTGAGCGAGTAGTGGGTTTGAAGTTAAGTCCTAGATATTTGATTTTGGGTGAATCTATCTGGGCCTTGGCTGAAGAGATCCTATTACCTTGTTTTGAAAGGAAATTGAGGAGAGTAGCTGTATGTTGTAGAGCTAGGGCATGAGAAGGGGAACAAAGTAGGAGGTCATCAGTGTATTGAAGGAGCAGGCTGGGCTTAAGATCAAGGGTCTCAAGGTCAGCAGTAAGGGCTTGACTAAAGAAATGGGGACTATCTCTGAACCCTTGAGGCAGGACTGTCCATGTAAGCTGTTGAGATCTAAAAGTGTCTGGATCAATCCATGTGAAGGCAAAGAGGTCTTGACAATCTGGGTGTAAGGGAATGGTGAAGAAGGCATCCTTGAGGTCTAGGACAGTAAAATGAGTAGTGAAATGGAGGATAAGAGAGAGCATGGTGTAGGGGTTTGGCACCACTGGGTGAATAAGAGTAACTGCATTATTTATGACCCTGAGATCTTGAACTAAATGATAGGAGCCATTGGGTTTGAGTACTGGAAGAATGGGGGTATGATATGGCGAGTGGGTAGTTCTAAGAAAACCATTGGTAAGGAGGTGTAGAATGATGGACTTGAGTTTCTTGATGTTTGGAGATTATTGGGTGTTGAGGAATGTAAGGAAATGCTATGGCATCTCTGAGGCACACTAATCTAGGAAAAGCATGCATGGCATGAGTGGGACTGGAAGAGTCTCAGAGTATATGGTTGACAAGGGAAGAGGAAGGGAGGAGCTGGCTGTACATTGAAGTTGGGTTTTTAGCATGTACACTGTGGGGAGAGAGGTGAGACAGAAGTAGAGTTTTTGGAAGAGGTCTCTCTGCATGAGAGGTGTGGGACAGGTTGAGATTACAAGGAAATTATGAATGAAGAACAGTGTCTGAAGTCAGCCATCAACATTCACTATGGAAACTGTAGAGCTAATATAATGATTTTAGAACTCAGGAAAAATACTATATGTCATCTCTGTGTCAGCAAGAAAAGAGTTTTGGTTTTTTTGTTTTGTTTTATTTTGATTTTTACCTGAGATGTATAGCAAGACTCGGGACTCTTGACAAAGGTGCCTCAATGCAGGCCATGTAATCCAAGCTCTGTTGTTGCTCTTCAGTGGCAAGAAAAGTAGGTCAAGTGTATGGATCTGGCTGTAGCAAGAGTTCCTGTGAAGACAGGGAATTGGATGACTTACCTGCTCTGTGGTGGATAGGGCAGTTGCATTTCCAGTGACCCTTTACCTTGTAGATGTCCCAGTGATGGCTGCAAGTTGGGGAAGTCTCATGCCTCATGTCCTTTTTCACTGCACTTGGCTTGGGTGGAAACATTGCTTAGGTTCAGCACTACTTTGTCAAGGTCCTGCTTTGATGGGAGTCCCAAGTGTCGCAGCCAAATGTTGGTAGTGTGTATAGTTAAGTTAGATCTCTACTATTGAAGACACAGAAAGTTAGATTAAGGAAGTTTTCCTGTGGAGTTTGAGGGCCGAGATTTGTCTTTTTAGCTTGGCATGAATGTCAAGAACAGATAGGAACATAAAATAGGAATTAATAATAATTGGGGTTTTTTAAAAGAAGAATCCAGATCTACATTAGTATTCTTAGTTTAAAGTAATACACTTGATTATTAGAATTTTATCTGAATATCAAGTACCTTGAAATATAAAGTGTAACCAGAGAACTATTATTTTTTATCAACCATGGACATTTTAGCAGTTAAATCCCTGTAGAAGTCAATAGACAACAGTTATATAATTTTATAGAGAACATTTGACATCAATAGTCATACACAGCAGTGTAGCATAAAAGTCATATGAAATCCCCATTTTGTTTTAGCATCTTTAGGTGTACATAGGATACATATCACATAAGTTTTTAGTTAGAAAATTATCATTTGGCTGGTGACCTCATGTTGGCTTGACAGGAACTGCTTATAAATGCTTGGAGCATAAGAGAAAGGCATATGTTTAAATCTGGAAAAAAATTATATTGTAGAATACAGTATATTTGGAAGGCATGAATATACTTAATATATTGAGTGTCCTTTATGAACAAACCTTATTCAATTTTTTTTTCAGAACCAGGGATCGAACTCAGGCCTTTACACTTGCCAGGGAAGCACTTATATCACTAATCCATCTCCCCAGCCACTTATTTTAATTTTTGAAAAAAATTGTCTTTTAACCAATAACCAAATTATTGGGGGGTGTCTTTTAAGGAGGTTATTGGAGGATCTCTATTGAGGAACAAAGGTTAGCCACCCTCTATTTACCAACCAAGAGTCCTGTCCAACAATCTTTCCCCACTTTAATGATTTTTCTTTAATTATAAATTAATTTTGATATCACTTCTACCAGCTGATAACTCAGGAGAAAACATGCTCTTAAGTCTATGTTACAAAGTTCAAATAAAAAGAGGAACAGCTGTTAGCATACAAACACATAAATGCACAACACGCAAATGAATGTCTTCACAAAATCAGAATGCACTCAAATATATTTTGACCATCTTAGATTATAATTTTTAAGTTTGTAATTATAAAAGACTAGTCAGAACTTTTGTAGGTTAATGTATAGAGATCTCTTATAAGAATTTGAAAAACACAAAAACCTCCTATTTATAGTTACTGTATATCAAAGGAGAGGCCACAAGATGGGCTGGCCCATCATGTGATGAGGCACTAAAATGTGGAGTTCTGATGCCACAAGAGGAAAGACTGCAACATGGCAGCAACTGGCCACATGGCCCAGAAAATGGCAGTGACCCATCATGTGGGTGGTGCAGAAAGTTTGCGCTCTAATGTCACAGGAGGAGTGACCTTTCAGAGGGGTGGATGGCTACATGGCATGTAAGATCATGGTGGCTTATCATGTGATGGGGTACCTCAAGCCAGCACCCTAACATCACAGAAGGAGAGACTCTACAGTAGCCATAGATGGTCACATGGTGTACAGAATGGTGGAGACTCATCATGTGATGGCGCTCTGACCTCATAGGAGTCAGGAACACACAATGGTAGAAGGTAGCCACATGGTCCGCAGGATGGCAGTGGCTGGCCACATGGCAGGTGGCCACAAGCTGTGAGCACATTGGGAGGAGGTTGAGTCATGTTGGGTGGATGTGAAATGCAGGAGGAGAAAAGGTGGAAGGAGAAGGCAGATCAGTGAGGGAGCTCAAAACTGGGGCAGAGGATGCTCTAGGGGCCATATTACTCACCATTCCAGGTCACAACACCAAAAATGATAGGTTTTAGAGGCAACAGCGATGGCAGCAGTGGTGGCGGTGCAGCAGAGAAACAGATGAGGGAAGGGAGAGCCTTTAATAACTCTAAACACATGGAGAGGACCGAGGGCAGGAAGCTGGGCAGATCCTCTGACCTGAGAGAGGGAGCCTGAGACTGTATGGACTTTTGCCAGGGGCAGAGTTTGAGGGGCAGGTTTAGTGATATACAAAGGACTAATCAGAGGCTCCCTTGTATGGAGGGGCAAGGTACAAGTAAGTCACACCCTTGGCTGAATTGGAGAAGAAGGAGGGAGGTGGTCTCTGGGAAGATCAGCTGTTGTTTCCAGGCTTCAGCCATATTGGATGACCACCATCATAATTCAGCAATACATACTAGGACCATAACCTATCTAGTACTACCTTGCCATTTAAATACTGCAAGTGTGTGAATTCACCAGATGATCCAATGCACTCCAGTAGTCCATAAAAGTAGTGGGTTCTCCATAGGACTAGCAATGTCAGAAGTTGTTCACTTAAGCCTTCTACAGCTCAGCATATTAATATGGCTTTATGTTTTATAGCTTGTTTTTATACTTCTCTGCTGGATGGTTAACATGAAGATAAAGCAAGAATTATACAACAAGAAATGTGCCTTTTGTATTTGACAAGGTCACTCAAATCCCCTGAGGATTTACCCTGAAACTCTGTATTACAGTTGGCAGATCCTCTGTCAGTGTCAATCATATGGATGAATCACAGTCATTGCTTGACCAATTTCCACTCTGTGGAAGCCTGAAGGAATGTTTTCTCTCTATGTGACTCTCCTTAGGCACACACTATATCATTGATCACTTTCCTCTGTGGACCCACAATATCCTATATCAGTAAACTTGGGACACAACTGAATTGCAGGATATTACAGTACTGATTCTCCTATGTCATGAGTCCTCACTGAACTTGAAAGACTAGAGCCAAAATGTTGGCTGTCTCTGAAGCCCTTCTTTTCCTCTAATTTTTGGTCTGCAAATTTAAATTGTTAACCCTCTAGAAGAGAAGCTTAATGATATTACTACTCTATAACATAGGCACTTGAGCTTAACCTCACTATCTGTGTGAAAATCAAACATCTTAGACATAGCATGGAATAGGTATTTTCCATCAAGTATTGATATGTTAGACTTTAAATCCCTACACAATGTGAAAAGAAAGAAAAAGATATTTCAAAAAATAGAAATAAACAATTACATATTTTTACACAGAAATTTAGAAACTAACCATATACAGCATTGTAGCAGGACAGTCCTATGACTTTTTTTTTCTTGTCTTTTGTTTTCATTTATTACCCTTTTTTTTAAACAAACATTTACTTGAGAGACAGTATACAGTAAATGGTATGACATGACAAGCAGTACGTATTTAGAAGATGAGAATGACAAGCGTTCCAACCATGACCCTACTATTACACATTACTATCTTCAGTGCAGTTGCTTAGTTCACAGGTATCAGCATATATAGTTAGTCAGGATGAGAACCTACCAATTAACTGCTAGTTTCAAAAACCTGCTGTAGATTCTTATGATCATCACCTTAAACATCTTGTGCATATAAATGCATGGTTTTGCCCCTGTCATGTTTCCCGCCTTTTCTCCTTGCCCTCTCTTCCTTGTTTAATCATTCATGCTTTCCATTTGTGTTATACCATTCTCTTTTAATTTCTTCTTTTGAATTCTTACACTAGGGAGATTATACAATATTTACACATGTGGGTCTGCTTTATTTCACTTATGAGTACATAGTCAAGCGACATCCACTTAAACATAATGCTTCAAGTTTATCATTATTTATAGCTGAGTAATACTCCATCGTATAAAAATACCACATCTCTTTCAACCATTCCTCAGCTGACAGGCATCTTAGTTACTTCCAAGATTTGGCTTTTACAGATTGTGCTGCTATAAACACAGGTGCACATATATCACTCTGATATCATGTTTTCAGTTCCTCTGAGAAAATTCCCAGTAAGAGGATAGCTGGTTTGAATGGGATTTCCAGTACTAGTTTTTGAGGAGTCTCCACACAATGGCTGCACCAGTCTACATTCCTACCAGCAGTGGAATAGGGCTCCTTTTCCCCCACAGCCTTTCCAACATTTATTGTTGGTTGATTACTTTATGGTAGCCATTTTTTTCTGGGGTGAGATGGTATCTCAGTGTTGTTTTAATTTGCATTTCACACACAGCTAGTCCTGTGGAGTATTTTAACATATATTTATTTGCTTCTATAATTTCTTCCTCTAAGAAGTGTGTGTTCATCTCGGATGCCCATTTCTATAATAGGTCTTTTAATTTTGGGGCCCTAAAGTTTTCTAGTGCTTTATAAATTTTAAAGAGCCGATCTTTGTCAGAGTGCTTATTAAGATTTTGTCCAAAATTATTGGTTGTCTTCTCACTTTTTTGGTAATTTTTTTGGCTGTGCAATTCTTTCAAGTATTATCAGTGCAATTTGATTTTTGTTTATGAACTCTTTGCCTACCCCAATGTCTTCAAAATTTCATCCTACCTTCTCTTCCAGGAGATTTACTGTTTCTGTCTTAATGTTTAGATCTTTAATCCATTTTGACTTTAGCTTAGTGCATAGTGATAGGCCTGGGTCAAGTTTTAGTTTGCAACTTGTAGAGAGCTGGTTTTTCCAGCACCATTTGTTAAAGAGGCTGTCTTTCTTCCAGTGAGCACACTGGGACCCTTTGTCAAAAATAAGGTAGCTGAGCGTGTTTGTAGAGGTTCCTGCATCTTCTAATCTATTCAATTATACTCTGGTTTCTCTTCAGATCATGTAAATCTTTTGCCTTTTACTAATCTATTCCATTGATCCTCAGGTCAATTTCATTGCCAGGACCATGTTGATTTTTCACGGTAGTTTGGTACTATAATTTCAAGTGAGGAATTGTAATGCTTCCTGTCTTGTCTTTGTTGCCCTCGCTATTTTAAAGGGTATTGTTTCTGCAATTTCCCTCTCAGTGTGATTGCTCTGTGTAGAGGAATTGACTTTCTATCCTGCTACACTACTGAATTTGTGTACTAATTCTAGTAGCTTCTTGGTGTTTTTTCTGTCTTCCATGTAAAGTATCATGTTATCTGCAAATAATGGTATTTTAACTTCTTCTTTATGTAATCTTATTCCTTTTATTTCTCTCTTGTCTGATTGCTCTAGCTAATGATTCCAGAACAATATTGAATAGGAGTGGTGATAGAGGACATGCTTGTTTTGTACCAGATCTGAAAGTAAAAGATTTTAGTTTTTCCCCATTTAGAATTATGTTAAAGGCTCAAGAGAAATATTTAAATGCTGAGGGAATACGCATCTCTGACAAAACTAACCAAAAAAATGGGGCTTCAAAATGAAGGACCATTTTTTTATCTATATATACACAAAATAGTTAAGATAGATATACAGCTGCTTTCTCTTAATTAAATGAGAAGAAAGTTTTGTACGAATAGTGTTTGGACAGAATAGCATGTCTGCATCTTGTACTCTGAATAACCACTAAGAAGACAATATGCAATGCATTAATTATTAAAACTGTCCTGTTTTAATGAAATTAAATTAATTAATTTAATTAAAATTAATAGGTTCTAAAATGATCTTATTGCCATTTGTTTCTCAAAAAATTAATTAAAAACACAAAAAATAACATTAAAAATGTGTTAACCATTAGGTTGTCATAGATGGCTTTTATGAGATTGAGTTAGAGCCCATCTATTCCAATTTTCTGTAGGACTTTGAACATGAATTGAGTGTTGGACTTTTCAAAAGCCTTTTCTGCATCAATTGAGATGAACATGTGGTACTTGGATTAGGAACTATAGATATAGTGTATTACATTTATAGATTTGTGTATATTAAACCATCTTTTCATCCCTGGAATGAATCCTACCTGGTCATAGTGTACAATCTTCTTGATGATGTGCTGTACTCTATTTGCTAGGATTTTATTGAGGATTTTTGCACCTATATTCATAGGGGAGAATGGCCTGTAGTTTCTTTTTTAGTTTTGTCCTTCCTTGGTTTTGGTTTCAAGATAATACTTGCCTCCAGGAACAATTTTGGGAGGATTGTTTCTTTTACAATTTCATTGAAGAGTTTGAGGACTATAGGGATTATATTTTATGTAAATTTCTTGCAGAATTCAGCTGTGAATTCATTAGGACCTGGATTTTTCTTTGTCTGTAGGTTTTGTATTACATTTCATATATCATTGCCTGTTTGGGGGTTACTGAGCATTCTTATATTGCTTTCATTCCCTTTTGGTAATTTGTACTTTTCTAGGAATCTGTCCATTTCTTCTGTGTCTTCTAATCTGTGAGTTAAAGATTCTTAAAGTAGCTATTGACTACCTTCTAAATTTCCACTGGGTCTGTGGTAATTACACTCTTTCATTCCTTATGTTTTTTACGATTCTCATTTTTTAACTTTATTGAGAAACAAATAGCAATGAGACACTTTCAAAACTGACTAATAGTACAGCTTCAATAATTAATACATTGATTATTGTTGTCTTCATAGTGGTTATTCAGAGTAAAAAATGCAGACATGATATCCAGTCCAAACACTATTAGTACAAAACTTTCTTCTCATTGAATTAAGAGAAAGTAGCTATATATCTATCCTATATTTTATTCATACAGATACAAAATGTTCCTTCATTTGTATCCCCTTTCTTTTGTTTAGCATTGTCAGAGATGGGTATTCCATCATCATTTAAATATTGTAGGTGTGTTAACACAGATGAAAAATTAGAGAAAAATAAGAGCTGCCGGTAAAGCCAACATTTTGGCCCTAGCCTTTCAAAGTCAGTGAGGACTCAGGACATAGGAGAACCACAACTGTAGCATCCTGTAACTCAGTTGCGTCCCAAATTTTCTGATCAGGGAGATTATGAGACCACCGAGGAAAATTATTGATGATGTAGAGTGTGCCTAAGGAGAGTCATATAAAGAGAAAACATTCTCTCAGGCTTTCACAGACAGGAAATTGGTCAGGCAATGACCATGACTCATCCAATTGACTGACCCTGCAATGGTTCTACAAATTGAAGAACAGGGTTTCAGGGTAAATCCTGAGGGGATTTCACTGACCTTGGCAGATATAAAAGTTATGTTTCTTGTCATATAGGTCTTCCTTTATCTTGGACTTACCCATGAAGAAAAAAAGTATAAAACAAGATATAAAAAGTAAAGTCATATTAATATGTTGAGCAGTAAAACTCTCAAGTCAACAACTTCTGACATTGACAATCCTATGGATAACCCACGACTACTAAGGACTACTGGGCTGTATGGGATTATTTCATTCCTTATTGCTTGTATTTGAGTTTTTCTTTCCTGTTTTTGAGAGGTCAGCTAGGGGCTTATCAATTTTATTTTATCTTTCAAAGAAACAGCTTTTGATTCATTAATTCTTTGAATAGTTTTCTTCATCTCAATTGAATTAATTTCTGCTCTAAATCTTTATGATTTCTTCCTGTCTTTGGGCTCTGGGTTTGGTTTGCTCTTCCTTTTCTAGATGTTGGAGGTGCAGCATTAGTGTGTTTATTTGTTCCCATTCTGTTCGCCTAATTTGTGAGTTCACAGCTATAAATTTCCCTCTAAGAACTGCTGTCATTGTATCCCATAAATTCCTATATGTTGTGCTTGACTTTTCATTGAAGTGTAAATATTGTTTAGTTTGTTTCTTAATTTCATCTGTGACCGATTGGTTCCTGAGAATGGTTTTGTTTCATTTCATTGTACTTAGGAGTCTTTCTCGTTTGTCATTTATTTCCAGTTTCATTGCACTGTGGTCAGATAATATGCATGGGATAATTTCTGT
Source organism: Octodon degus (assembly GCF_000260255.1). NCBI lineage: Eukaryota > Metazoa > Chordata > Mammalia > Rodentia > Octodontidae > Octodon > Octodon degus. The sequence continues at coordinate 21,188 of NW_004525362.1, forward strand.
TTTCTTGCACATATTTAAGCATGACCTATGGACTAATATGTGCTCCATTTTAGAAAATGAGCCACATACAGGTGCAAAAAAATGTGTATGCAGCTGTGGTTGTGTGGAACACTCAGAATATGTCCACTATGTCTATTTGTTCCAAGTTCTGGTTCAGTTCTGCTACTTCTTTGCTAATTTTTTGTCTGGTTGGCCTCTCTTTTTGGGATAAGGGGGTGTTAAGGTCTCCTGTTAAGATTTTGGTATTAGATATTCAATTTTTCATGTCCATTAAGATTTATCTTATATACTTGGGTGTTCCTGTGTTTGGTGCATACATATTTATGAGTGTTACCTCTTCCTCTTGAATTTTTCCCCTAACGAGTATATAGTGGCTTTCTTTATTTCATTTGATCGTTCTTGGGTTTTTTCTCCTGTGTTTGTTTGCCCTACTTAATGTGCTCTTTCTATTCTCGTTCATGGAGTTCTGATCATTTTGGTCCCTCTCTAGAACATCTTTCAGTAGTCTGTGTAGAGTCAGCTTTGTCGTCATGAAATTTTTTATTTGTTCTTTGTTGTGGAAGTGTTTTACTTCTCCATCAAACTTGAAAGAGAGTTTTGCAGGGTATAGTAGTCTGCACTGGAATTTGTTTTCATAGAGGACTTGAAGTACTCTGCTCCATGCTCTTTTTGCCTTCGTGGTTTGTGAAGAGAAGTTGGCATTATTCTGAAAGGTTTTCTTTTAAATGTGATCTATTTCTTTTCTCTAGTGGCTTTGAGTATATTGTTCTTGTGCTAGATTTCTGAATCTTGAATATTATATGTCTCAATTTGTTTTTAATTGGATTGATGTTATTTGGAGTTCTGTATTCTTTGGTTAACTGAATGTCAGATTGTTTCCCCATATTCGGGAAGTTTTCTGCTATTACCTTTGCCCGTATGCTTTTTATATCATTTGTATTGACTCCTTCTTAATCATTGATGCCTATTAGTCTCACATTGTTCATCTTTGCATCATCTTGCAGGTGATGGATTAGTCTTTCCTGCATCCTCGTTGTTTTGGGGAGATCCTTTCTTACCTTTTCGCTAGCTAGCTACAGCATCTTCAAGATCTAAAATTCTACCTTCACTTTGACTGAAACGATTTTGCAAGCTTTAATTGGGATTTTAAATTCCTCTATATCTCTTCGACTCTGTTTTATATGATCTATTTCTTTCCTATATTGGTCATTCAAGAATTCAAGCATTTTTCTAATCTCCTCTGTTTTTTATCAGTATCTTCTTGAGAAGCAGTTATTAATTCTTTCATTATAGATATCCTTTCTTTTTTTACTTCAGTGATTATTTCTGATCTGATTTCCTCTATATGTTTCTACATTTGATTCTTTACCTTAGACACTATTAATGCAGAGATTTCCTTTTTTATTTCAGAGGTTATTTCTGATCCGAGTTCCTTTATACCTTTCTGCAGTTGTTTTTGTACTTCAGACACTGTTAATTCAGACATTTCAGCTGTGTGATTCCCAATTTCTGCTATGCTAGTGTCTTCTCCATTTGTTGTGGGTGGGCTCAGGGCCTGAGATTGCATTTTACTCTTTCTCTTTGTCATTTTGTATAGCACTGACCTTTGGTGTAGTGCTTTGGTGCAGTTATAACCTCAGCACGTACTGAATGCTAACAACAAATTGGTCCTTTATATATGTCCTTTGTGTGTGTGTGTGTCAGAGATGGATGTTTCATTGCAATTACAGAAGTTTTGCCTTGCTCTTTGCTCCTTGGGTACCTCAGGCTTTTACACCTCATGTTATGCTGGCCCTGCCCCCCAGCATGCTGTACTGGCCACAGAGACCAGATGTGGTGGCATATGCCTGTAATCCAAGCTCTGGGGAGGCTGAAAACAGGAGGATCACTATGAGTCCAAGCTGTGTAGTGAGACCCTGTACCAAATACATAAAACAAATTATAAAAATGCATTATAGTAAAACATACATCATTATTAACTCCCCTCAAAATACTCCCCCTTGATGCTGTACATGGTTCCAGGGTAAATCCTGAGGGGATTTGACTGACCTTATCAGATACAAAAGTTATATTTTTAGTTATATAGGTCTTGCTTTAACTTGGTCTTAACCATCCAGCTGAAAACTGTAACCACGAGGCATAAAAAATAAAACTATATTAATTTACTGATCTGTAAGAGGCTCAAGTCAACAACTTTGGACAATTGCCAGTTGAGCTGATAACACACTACAATTATGAACTATTGGGTTTTTTGCAGAACTCAAGCACCTAAAATCTTTGGTCTTGCATCAAGTATGAAGAGGTCCTTTAAAGATTTCTCCACATACAACTTCTCTAACAGCAATGGAACACCCATCTCTGACAAAACAAAACAAAAACGGGTGATATAAATAAAGGACCATTAAATCAGTGTGGAGACTCCTTAGAAAAGTTGGTCTGGAAATCCCCTTTAAACCAGCTATTCCTCTACTGGGAATTTTCCCAGAGGATCTGAAAACATC
>NW_004525363.1:0-662 GCF_000260255.1 Octodon degus
TGGTAGTTTTTGAGCTTCTCTGTTTTGTTTTCGCCTCTCAAATTCTTGCTTCTTAACAACATGCTTAGCTTGTAAATGCTCATATTCTTCTTGTGCTTTTTGACTGGATGTTTTTATTTTTCTTTTTCTTGGGAACAGTGATAGGACTCAGTGTTGCTACATCATTCTTCTGGCTGAGGCAGATGATCTTGGTCTTCACTCAAAGCACCATCAATTCTATACTGTTCTTCAGGAAAAAGCTGGTTAAAATTTTTATCTGACAAAGGCTGATAAGCTTTTTTTTTAGTTGCTTCTTGAATCTTTTCTCTTCAGTTAAACACAGATGCTTCAAGAGATCTGGATACTGACCTGTGAATTGGGATTCCTGACATGTTCTAGTTTTGATTTCCTTCCATAGCAATTTCTTATAATTTTGCCTAATATTCAATTTTCTCTTTAAGTCCCTGTAAAATATGAAGACAAAAATTAAAAAATAAATAATATTTGAAAAATATGAATAAACAATTGCATAATTTTACACAGAATTTAAGAAATCTAACATTATAAAGCATTGTAGCAGGACTGTTCTGTGACATTTTGTTTCCTGTCTCTTGTTTTCATTTACTGTCCCCTTTTTTTCTTAAACATTTACTTGAGAGATTATATGGTAGTAATTGGTATGT
>NW_004525363.1:9675-13020 GCF_000260255.1 Octodon degus
CTTAATTCAATGAGAATAAAATTTGTACTAATAGTGTTTAGACAAGATATCATGTCTACATCTTGTACTATGAATAGCTACTACGAAGACCACAATATGCAATGTATTAATTATTGTAACTGTCCTACTAACCTGTTTTAAAACTGTCTCAATGTTATTTCTGTCTCAATAAAATCAATATAAAAATAAATTAAATGAAATTTTTAAAGATAGTGGTAACAATATCACATATGTAGACACTTTTCCAAAACTATGATGTTTAAAATATTATATTTGGAAAATGTTGTATATGGAAACTTTTTCAATGTTAACTGTACCTCTGAGAAGTGGTTTATAATATTAAGATTAAAATTGTTATTTTTCTGTTTTGTATATTTGTTGTTCATTCAAATGAACAACATGTCCATGATTAGTTTTAGTAAGTCAATGAGTTTGCCCCTGATTAAAAGTTATTTCTGATTTTATAGAAATGAATCTTATAAATTACTGCCTAATTCATCTCAGACTCCTCATGTGAAATGAGTTTAATGATATTTATTAGGTTTCTTTTAAGAAATTTTAGTGAGGATGCAGTACTTATGAATCATTTGATAAATGTAAAGATTGACCTATTTGAAAAAGAACAATGTGAAATAAGTAATAGCAAAGTTTAAAATTTACCTTCATACTCTTCAATGGTTTCAATAATGCTTGGGTATTTGTAGATACATTTCCATCTTCAACTGGTCTTTTGGCATACAAAATTTCCAGTAAGAAAGAATTCATGCACTTGCAAACAAATTGTTAGACAGGAAGTCTTATTTTAAAGCCTTAAATTTATTTAAAGCCTAAGAAAGTTTTCACAGATAATCAAGTCTTCAAATTTATAATGGGTTCTTCTGTCATACTTTAGAAAACTTATAATTATACTGATATTCATGCCTTGCAGTGAAGAAGACAGAACTTTTGAATGAAATATTTTGATATGATCAACTACTCAGCAAGATCATTGTTCAGGAGGTATAAACTACCACAAAATTATTGTCACTCTGCAGATTAAGAATATTTAAAGTGGTTTAAATAGAGATTGAGAAATTTTGACTTGTACCTGTGTTTTCTCTCTCAGGAATTAATTATCTCCTCTGATGAAAGAACTTTGCCTGGAAACTTGCTAGAGAATCACATACTATCAAATGGGAATTCCACTCCCGGAACTTGAAACACACATATGTGAGAGACCCCTTCCTATAGACTCATTTGTGTTGTTAAAGAAGTTAATGCTATGTGAATAATGGTGGTGTCACTCCCACTTTTGGATTATCTCCCCTGGCCACACTTGTCACAGGAGTAACTTCTTTTGTCACAGGAGTAACTTCTTTCCTCATTTTAACAATAATGCACTTCTGAAAATGTGCAATTGGTTGCTTGTCGAGCCAAATCTGTGATGGGTTCAAATTAATGTCAACGATTTAAAATTCCTTGACTTTTAAAGCTGTTTTCCCTATTCCCCGCAGTATGTTGGAAATATGAAGAAATCTTAGGAAGCTCCATGTTAGTCACTTCTGTAGTCCCATGGTCTGGTCAGGGTAGAACACTGTCGAAGAATTACATGTATGCTTTTAATATATCATCTTTTTTTGAGGTATCTCTACATGCCATTGAATAACTTAAAAATAGTGAGAATCATACCCTTATGTATATTTAGGTATCAGCATATTTCAGCTACATGTCTTCTGCTGTGTTGTATTTACTCAAAACAAGTGTATTGCAATTTCATATTTAAACCCACTTCTTAGAGGTTTAATTAATTGTCAAAACGTTTTCATATATAATATCTAACATTTCATTGTTTGAACATATACATACATGATATTGTTAGCACTATATGTGTAATAAATCCTTCTAGTTAGCTATCTAATTGCTTAACATATTAATTCATACTTTCATTATTATTACTATTATTGCTGTTGTTGTTAAGTTAAGAGTATCTAACACAATATTTATCATCTCAACAAAATTTTATGTGTCAGCTACAACATTAATACAGGCTCCATGCAATGATATGAGGATCTCTACAGCATACTTGTCATGTGGAGCCAAAATTTTCCACTCTGATTCACATCTCACTGGCCCCTTTGCCTAGGTCAAGGGCATGTCATCTCACCTTGTGAGTCTGTGCGTTTGTCTAGTTTAGATCTATTCTACAAGGGCTACAATGCCCAATTTTCCATTCTGTATCTGATCCATTTTTCTTAGCACAATGTTCTCTGTGGTCATTCCACGTCACTCATGGATGGATTTTCTTCAGTTTTATGATTTTCATTGTTCTATTTATATGTTTATATAACTTATTTTTATCTGTCAGTGGTTAACTTTCTTTCGCATCTTGGATATTATTAAAAATATGTAAAAGTTTCAAAATCTTTATTTCCTTGCTAAAGGACACAAAATTTAACAAGGAAGGAACAAGTAATCCTCTCAGTAAATTGGCAAGAGATACAGACAGACCCTTCTTAAGATACTTTCAGATGACAATGTGTGTACTTAACCATTGGGGAAATGCAAATCAAAACTATTTTGAGATTCTTCTCACTCCAGTCAAGACCAGTATGGTGGCATATGCCTGTAATATAAGCACTAGAGAGGTTGAAAGCAGAAGAATCACTAGAGTATGACCTGCATAGTGAGACCCTGTACCAAATGCATAAAAAAGTGAAAGAGAAAGGAAGACAGACAGACAAACACAGAAATGAAAGAAAGAAAGAAAGAAAGAAAGAAAGAAAGAAAGAAAGAAAGAGAAGAGAGAGAGAGAGAGAGAGAGAGAAAGAAAGAAAGAAAGAAAGAAAGAAAGAAAGAAAGAAAGAAAGAAAGAAAGAGTGGGCATAGCCATCATTGTACTTGTCACCTGATGCAGAGATTGTTAAAAGAAGCAAATTTTGCTGAATGCTTTTGTCAACCAAATGATTTTGAGATGGAACATTTTGTGAACTGAGATATTACTGTACTTGCATACCAATTTTCATCAACTGTTCACAAGAGCCAACTTATAAAATCAGGTTAATTGGCAATCAACAGAAAGATGGAAGAGAACAATACAGCATGTACACAAAATGAAATACTATTGAGTTACCAAGAAAATAAGATCATTTACTTTCCAGGACAATAGATGAAACTTGATAAAACATGTAAATCGAAACAATCCAGATTCATAAAATGTTCCATATTTTCTTCATATATTGTATCTAAAATACAGGGATGATAATATCATAGAAAATATACTCATTAAGGTCAGGAAGAGGATACAAATGGGAGGAAAGGGATGGAGGAAATGTGGTACTGAGAGTGAGTGGTCAAAGCCCAGTGTGT
>NW_004525363.1:13120-23626 GCF_000260255.1 Octodon degus
CACTTAAGTGTGAAGGCTTCTAGTTTATCATTCTTTATAGATGAGTAATACTCCATTGAATAAAAATACCACATCTTTTTCATCCATTCCTTAGGTGATGGGCATCTTGGTTGATTCCAAAATTTGGCTATCACAATTGTGCTGCTATAAACATAGGTATACATATATCACTATGATGTGATGTCTTCAATTCCTCTGGCAAAATTCCCAGTAGGGGGATAGCTGACTTGAATGGAATTTCCACTCCTAGTTTTTTAAGGAGTCTCCACACTAATTTGCATACCGGTTGCACCAGTCTACATTCCACCCAGCAGTGGAGAAGGGTTCCTTTTTCCCAACAGCCTCTCCAACATTTGTCATCGGTCGATTTCTTTATGATAGCCAGTCTCTGTAGGGTGAGACGTCATTTCAGTGCTGTTTTAATTTGTATCTCATGGATGGCTAGGGCTGTGGAGCATTTTTGCATATATTTATAAACCTCTTTAATTTTGTCTTCTGAGAAGTGTGTGTCTTCATCTTGGATGCCCATTTTTGGTTTGAGTGTTTAAATTTTGGACCCCCAGTGTGTTTAGCTCTTTATAAATTCTACAGAGAAGACCTTTGTCTGAGTGCTTATTAGTCAAGATTTTTTTTCAAAATTCGTGGGTTGTTTTCACTTTGTTGGTAATTTCTTTTGAAGTGCAAAACCTTTTGAATAAGAGGAGGTCCCAGTTTTGAATTCTGTCAAGTATTACCTATGCGATTTGATTTTTGTTCATGAACCCTTTGCCTGCCCCTACATCTTCAAGAGTTCCTCATACTTTCTCTTCCAGGAGATTTAGTGTTTCTGTTTTAATGTTTAGATCATTAATCCACATTGACTTTAGCTTAGTGAATGGTGATAGACCTGGGTCAAGTTTTAGTTTGTGGTATGTAGAGAGCCAGTTTCTCCAGCACCATTTGTTAAAGAGGCTATCCTTCTTCCAGTATGCATGTTTGGCCCCTTCATCGAAGATCAGGTGGCTGAGTGTGTTCGTAGAGGCCTCTGCATCTTCTATTCTATTCCATTCATTCTCAGGTCTATTTTTGCCAGTACTATGTTGATTTTATCACAGTAGCTTTGTAGTATAATTTCAAGTCAGGAATTGTAATGACTCCTGCCTTGTCTGTGTTGCCCTGGATTGCATTTGCCTTTCTAGGTCATTTCTGATTCCAAATAAATTTTAGGAAGGATTTCTCTAGGTCTGATAGGTATGTTAGTGGTATTCTGATAGGGATTGCATTAAATTGGTACAGCAATTTTGGGAGTATGGCCATCTTAACAATGTTGGTTCTTTCCATCCAGGAGCAGGGAATATTTTTCCATTTTCTGATATCCTCTACTATCTCTTCTTTTTAAAGTACCATAATTTTCTTTGAAATAATCTGTAACTACTTTAGTTAGATGAATTCCAAGATATTTCATTTTCCAAGGTACTATTGTAAAAGATATTGTTTCTCTAATTTTCCTCTTGGTGTGTTTGTTTTCTGTGTAGAGGAATGCTATTGACTTTTGGGTATTGACTTTGTATCCTGCTATGCTACTCATTTGTGTATCAATTCTACTAGCTTCTTGGTGCAGGTTTTGGATCTTCTCAGTAAAGTATCATGTCATCTTCAAATAATGATAATTTAACTTTTTTAACCTATTCTTATTCTTTTTATTTCTCCCTCTTGTCTAATGGCTCTAGCTAATGATTCCAGAACAATATTGAATAGGAAGGGTGATTTAAATTTTCCCTAAGTATTTATTTCATTTAGTGGCCATTGTGAGGTGGATTTGATGTATTTTTAGTTTAGATTATTCACCATTATTTTTTTAATTTTTTAATGAATACAAGTAGTTAAAAAAGAGAAAGAGGGGGCTTTCCAGATATCTCAGTCGTTGAAAGCGCTGCATGGGCAAATACATCGAGATGCATAGCACACTGGTTCAATCCCCAGCTCCACAAGGTGCAGCAAACCCAACCTTAAGGCACCCTGGACTAGCCAAAAAAATCCTTCTCCAATTTATTTGTTCTTTTAATAATTTTATTGAGAAACAAATAACAATGAAATGGTTTCAAAACCGATTAAAAGGACAGTTTCAATAATTAATACATAGCATATTGTTGTCCTCATAGTGGTTATTCACTGCACAAGATGTAGACATGATATCCTGTTCAAACACTATTAGTACAAATATTTCTTCTCATTGAATTAAAAGAGTAGCTTTATAGCAGCTGTTTATCTATTCTAACTAGTTTTCATATACAGATACAAAATGGTACTTCATTTGTATCCCCTTTTCTTTAGTTTTGTCAGACATGGGTATTCCATTGCAGTTCAAATATTGTAGGTGAGTGAATAGAGCAAAATAATTGAATATAGTCCAGTAGTCCATAATAGCAGTGAATTATCAATAGGACTAGCAATTTCAGAAGTTGTTGACTTGATCCTTTCACCGCTCAGCATACTAATATGGCTTCACTTTTTATACTTCATTTTTACATTTTTCTGTTGGATGGTTAAAACCAAGATAAAGCAAGACCCATATCACAAGAAAAGTAGCTTTTGTACCTGATATGGTCAGTCAAATCTCCTCAGGAATTAACCTGAAACCTTGCACTACAGTGTGTAGATACTTTGTGAGAGTCAGCCATGTGTATGAGTCACTGCGATTGCAATGAAAAGAAAGGACATTCTCTCCAATCCAAGAAACAGGATTCAAAGACAGAGAGGTAAGCAGGAATGTTAAGACCATTATTAACACATTTACATCTATTTGTACTACATACAATTACAGGGTGTGCACCTAAAATCACAGAATTTAGTGCTAATGTTTTTAGTTAAGGATAAAGACTAATAAGTTGAGGCATATTTTTCTGAATAAAATTTGTTTTAATTACTTTACATTTTTCTTAACCACCAGAGTTCAAAATATTGGTACTCCTATAATAGCTCCTATTCATTTTGAAATACTGTCAATGATAAAGGTCTTTCTAGTCCTTTGAAATAAAATTACTTTAGATAAAATGTAGATACTTCATGTACAAAGCATCAAAGTATAAAATTTTGTTTCACCTGTTTCAACCATCCATTAAGAACTTTAGCTGCTTTCTTTTTTGTGGCATAATGCCAAGATAATTTTATTAGTCAAATGAAGATAACACATTTTCATTTTTAACTAAGGGCAATTTACTTCCTGTTAGTCATTTACAGTTTCTCCCTTATTGTCTGGTTTACTAAAAATGCAAGTTGCCCAAGGCTCCTGCTCAGCTGATCACTGACAAGTTTTAAATGACAGGGACATTCAGACTACCACAAAAGTCATGCATGTGCATCTGTGTGTGTTCTTGAAACTACATTGCAGAACAAGGAACTCTTAACTGAAATTTCTACTCCATTGTCAGCCTTCTGATGTCTTATATTTCATATAACCTACAGAGTAATTTGCTGAAGAATTATGTTTGCGCATTTTTCTTTTGCTTTGTTGCTTTGACATTGCCTCATAATAAATTCCATGTGTTCGTTATTCGTGTCAACTGAAACAGTAGAAAACAGCAACCCCAAGGCCCACTGACTGTGCTGTCAGATCTCTCACCACTTCCTTCCCATCCAAAGGTGAGAATAATCCAATTTAAGTATATATGTAAATGTAGTAACTACATTTCTTTGCATTTTGAACATCAAGTGTACAGATTCACATGTAGTATTTGTTCAACATTGGCTTTATAATATGCAGCTATGATACTGTATCTTATTGTATCTTCTTACTCATCTCACTCCTGAAGGTTATTTCACTTTCTATAACCAAACTATGGTCTCTTTATGTCAATTTTGCGTATGGCTATTGTTACAACTCATGTTTAGATGTCCTTCCAAAGCCTCTTGTGGTCATAGGGGGAGCTTTTTCAGAGGTGGCTGGATGAACAGTTTGTGATGCTGGATTTTAAGTACCTTTATTATTTTGAAGAGAAAACAGAACAAAAATAAATGCATAAAACAAAACAACAACAAAAAAGGAAGAAACAATACAAAATTTAATTGAACAAAGTAATAGGAATTCAACAATAGGTGTAATATTGCATGATGCTATCTTCAAATTAATTGTTTAGGTTACCAGATGTAGATTGAAAAAATGGTTTTAAAATAAAACAACAACAAGAAAAGCTATCTGAAATTTAAAAGTAAAAAGAAGGAATAAACAGATGTAAGCATTAACTGTTCCTTTCAAAAGATCAGCAGAAATCAGATATACAGTTACCCAAACTATCCTGCATATATACATAAATATGTGTTTCCTCCTTCTTTCTTTTGTGCTTTTCCTCATCTCAGGTATTCCTTACCAAATTGAACAAATTCCTTCTGTTTCACAATAGCTGATGTACCTTTCAGATTTTATTTAATCTTTCATCATTAGAGAACAGGGCAGTTATTGATTTTGTATCTGGCTAAGGATATCAGCTTGACTTTTTAATTACTCTCCTAGTGTATTGAATCATTTCTCCTGTTCTTTTGAAGCTTGGTGGGTTTCTTTTAAAATGCTGTTATGTGTTTCCAGTGCAGCTTTGCACACACTTCTAATTAGTTTTTAGTGCCTTACTGGCACTTAGATTGAGGTCTTGGTTTCTTGAAAGCTTGCAGTGCTTGTTGGTGTGTGACATAATCTGGGAATTCATTGCTTTGGTTCATTCCAGTCCTCATAATTGATACTTAGCTGTCCGTCTCTCATTCCAGAAAATAGAGTAGACTTCTTACTTTACAACTGGTAGTTACACCTATGATTTGGCTCTGAAGGATACCTTGGGCCCACATTTATCACAAGCCCACTGTTGGTGTGGTATCTTTGCTTTATGACTAGAAGGTGATCTAAGTCTAGGTTTGTCTCAAAACTGCCAGTGGTATATATTTCATTTGGGAGACCTACATAGTACAGCCTGTCCCTGTAAGTCTGCATTAGGGGTGAGGGTCAGGCCAAATATCTGCTGCAAATTTTCTGGCCTGTGGTGTGGAACTCTAGGACTTTGACATTTTTGTACAATCCTTGTGAAGAGAATATCCACAGGATTCTTTGAAGAATATCTGACCATAAAGTCTGCAGTGCTCTGACATGCTCTGAGTTCATAGTCCACTGGGAAACTGTGGCACTGGGATAAGGTATGTCCAGGTCTGTCAAAGCTATTCCTATAGCTCTCTGTGAACAAGAGTCTGAGGTTTGCAGTCACTAGAATCAATTCATGGTTAAGAATTCCATCCCGGAACTAGCTAAAGTAATTCTACGTCCAGTGGATGGTGTTTTACTCCACGCTCTGCTCTCTGAGATTGAAGTGGGGTTCATGCAAGCATCACAACCCTACCAAAGCTGACATGAACCTTGATTCCATCTGGGTCTCACAGCAACAAGTATCTGCTGTGTCATGGGGTGCAACCACACCAGGGTTTTAGTCCACAGCAATGCAGGCCAAAAATGTCCATCACAGAGTGGACAGGGACATGTGGGGTTTTACAGCACGGCTACAAAGAGCTGTACCTAAAAGCACTGGTCTAGGGATCTCTGCCTTGCCTGAGGTTAGGAAAGGTGTGGTCCTAATGACTCTTGGATAGTAAAATGGTCCTCACCTGACTTTCCCAGCTGCAGACACTTGTGCAATCTTCAGGTTGGACAAGTTCCTTTCCCTTTTCCATTCAAGGGTGATAATGATGTAGGCCACTGGTACCAAGGTCTTTGCCTGTGCTTGGGCAAGTCTAGAGGCCTTCTCTATGGTCTTTCGCCTGAGAATATGCATCCCTGTCTTCCCTCTGAGGATGCCAATAAGAACGCTAATGCAATGCAAATTCCTATGGTAACTCTTTTACTTGGTTCCCAACACATGGCATTTTACATTTGCTTCCAAAATGCAAGGAGTTGTGGTAACTATTTGGGCCTGCATGCCTGACACACTTCCATTGGACTGTCTTGACTATAGTCTTAGAGAAGGCATTATTGTTTGTGCCTGTACTCATTGTCACTGAGAGGCCTGAAAGTGGCTTTCAAGTGTTATCAGTGGACTTATTTCTTTCTGCTTTCCTCAAACATGCAACTTGGGAGATGATGTGAAAATCTCTTTGCCTCCTAAAATATAGAATGTACTACATGTTTACAAGATTTATTTTTTGGCAGAAATTGTTCAGAACAGATGCATGACAGTGAACCTTGAGTCATTACAACAGTGACTCACCCCACTGACATGATCACCTGACATAAACCTCTGTTCAAACTCAGAATCCCTTGAATAAAGTAAATGTCCCATCTTGAGGAGATGCCATAGGATGCTACCATAAAGGTTATAATGTAACCTAGGTTATACTTCTTTAATGTACCTTTTCTTATCATACAACACCTAGGAACTGTGGTCTCTCACCAGCTTCCTGTGGTATTATACTGGTATCATTTAGGCATTTTCCAATAAAGAACCTTGAGTTATGCCTCAATTCACTTTAAGAGGTGCCTACATAACATACAAAATTATCCAATGTCCAGGCTCCAGTCTTTTCCTCCGAGGAAATTTAATGGTATGTCAATCAACTCATAACCAGTATCCAGTAGTGCCACAAGACGTGATTTTTTTTTGGTCAACCTATTGTTACCCTGATAGGAGGCCATAAGTACAGGAAAGAAAGCAGAACAAGTTACAGTGTAACTTTTATGGCAGCATCCTATGGTCTCAAAGACATATCAAACAAATCATGAGGCTCCTTTATTTAAAAACCATTTCATTGGTGTGCTTTTCATATACATGATGATCACATATGTCATAGGGAGTTTGTACATAATATATCTTAATTCTTCATTTTTCCTCCATTCTCATACCTCCCCTCAAAGTTTACCTTTATTACATGAGAAATTAAATCTGGAATCCTAATTTGATGAGACAACATCAAGAAATTCCTCTTGATTCTGGCATGTATCAAGACTTTTGATTGCTGCTCAGGTCCCTAACAAAATAACACTTAAGACAGACACTCTCATGGTGGGTGAGCAGATCTTGCACCATCAATCATGTTAATATTACAATATTCTTAAAACTTTTAATCCTTTTCTTAATATTTGGTCCTGGGTGACTCATCATTTATAGCCTACTTGTTGCAGACTTTCTTTTTGCTTCTGCGGTTGTCAGCTGTCCAATCCGAACCTTGTATCACTCACTGAGGTACAAAATTTAAGAAACTTTGCAGAATGAACACATTAATTAATTAATTTGACTTGTTCTCATGTTATGCTTTTCCTTTCACTATCCCACACTCTTAATGAACATCACTGCTTAATAAGTGGATACCTGGATTTCTGTCTATGCAAATTATAAAAGTCTTGTTCTTTGGAGGATAGTGCACTTATTCATGGATAACGTTTCAAACCAAGTTTAATTACAAATAAAGAAGAAAAGAGATGTCCTTGCAGAGAATCCTAAAGCTTGTCAGCATTGTCTTGTGTAGCTCTGAAGTGTTACTAAATGCTTCTGAGGAGAGGCAGCACAGTGGTTCCTCACTTGGTTCATGAACTTAATTTCTCCCAGACCTCTTGAAAAGATGGCCAGTATCATGTTTCTCACCTGATGCAGAGTTACCAACAAACAAGCAAAAAACATAAGCATCCTCTGGTTCAAGTGACTAAACACATGTCTAATTTTTTTTCCAAAGTTGCCACTTTCATGGGGCTCTTGTTGGTCCCTTACAGAAGTAATCACCTTGGATCAGAGTCCAATTTTAAAGATTTGTTTTCTAATTTTGTTAAAACAAAGCACTTTGACTGGAGTTGGAGATGTCTCTATCACTCACAAAGATTCATATTTCTCTGTGTTTGATTGTATCATTTCCCTCAGTCATCCAGGGATTGAAACAGCGAGGTTATTTCCATAACAGACCAAAAATTGGAGTAAGGAGAATGTATTAATAAAGCTAGCATCCAGCTGGGCTTCCTGGTCCTTACAGATCCTTACAAATCAGAAACACATCTGTCCTATTTTTTGTTCAGTCTCTGCTTAAATACCTTCTTGGTTTCCATGACAACCCCAATGGAATGCTGTAGTTGTTGACTCAACAAATCAAGGGATATTTGATTTGCTTCCTTTTTGAGAGGATTCTTCTTTGTATTTATCTGTTTTCCTCTTTATGTCTTTTATGTTTACAACATCTTAACAGTTGTGGAGAAAGATTGAAGGAGGGACAGCATCTTAAGAACTGTGGAGAAGACTGAACTAGAGCTTCTTTCACTAGGATAAAACTAACCCATTGAGAGATTCCACCTCCAACAGGATCAGTACTGCAATCTGGAGCTCACCAATGCTCTTAATTACTCATCTTCCTCTACAGAATGTAACTATCTGGGGAACAGTTTCTGTCACTACATGTAAGCAAGCATCATCTCCATGGAGTTTGAGTGGGGTGTTATCACAAAAGTGACAGGTGAAAGAAAGACATGAGGGGATCTGGTTGAGACAATGTATGAGACAATGGGCAGCAGGGCCATCTGAGCAACATGAAGTGAATCCCAGGTACCCAGTCCTGGGAGCCTTCTCAAGAGGAGCTGAGGACCTCTCTTCTCCAATGGAACACTGACATTTTTTTCCTTCAGCTAATAACTCAGGGGTACTGATATTTTTGAGCTACTCTCAAGGCTTTGTTTTGTGTTCCTGTGCAAAGTTCTTATTTTTTCAATAGTACTAATCTTCAACAATTTCACTTATCTTGGGAAAATCTTTATGCATCGTTAACTTTAGGCTGAAAGCTTAAGGTGTTTTCTTTATTGATTTTTTTTTGTTTTTTTATAGCAATTTCTCACTATGTGTATCTTTAAAAGGAGTTAACAGCATCCACACCACTGTCTTAATTTCTAGTACCTTTCTTCACAAGATCAGTCTATTAACCTTGATCTCAACCTTAAAGTCTTCTTCATACATGAGAAGTACTATTTTATTCCTATTTTTTACTACAGTGTCACTGTCAGCACCACCTTTTTTCCTAGGTAAAGCCTGCTGATCATAACATTCACTGTCCACATTGCCAATCACATTCTGGTTGTCTCAGCAGTGAGGAGCATTACTTGTTAGCTCTCTGCTATGGCATGCTACAGTGTCTCTGGCTTTCATTTCCAAAACTTTCCAAATACTGCCTTGAAACCAACTCCACAGACATCCAAAATACACAGTGGAGTATAATTAAAGAAATAAGAACACTTCTGTTACTGTTTATTCAAACTATGTCACAGGCTCAGCATAGAGGAAAAGGCTAATTTTTTTTCATGGTTTCAAAAGACTCTGCTCATTCACACTTAGGTGCATGCAAAGATCTAATAGCTAAAGGTGATCTGGAAGATGAAGACTCAATACAGTGCCCTGGGAGGTAGGCAGAGGGCAGTAGCAGAGCTAAAGCAGCCAGGCCTGTTCCTCAAGCTCAGGCCACAGTGGCCCATCAGAACACACCCCAAAGTGCTCCCTCTAATGCCCTAGGTTGATTTCAAGCCAATCATGACCATAATTAAGCTTAAGCATTGCAGACAATACACAGTTCCTGGAAAGACATGGCCATCAATTGCACATGTAAACTCACAAGGATGATAGTAATCATGTTTAGAACTTTGGGACAGATGAACCACCGTCATGTGCAATATGCCAAACAAAATTTTTCTCTAAAAGATGGTAAGGACCATACTGGATTACTCATTCCTTCATCACCTGACCTAGTAATCATGGGAGCAGAGACTGTGGTCTGAAAAATCAGTCATACCATGGATCCCGACTCAGAACAATGTGTATTTTGAGAACAAGCCTACTGTCAGTGCTGTTATAGAATAAGATGATCATAACAGCAGTTCTTCCTTTTGAGTTCTCATACACATTACTGTTTAACATTAACATATTGTATTTTTTATTTTATGTAAAAAGTAAAACTTTTATAAAAATAACAGAGAATAGCAATAGTAAATATACTGAACATTTTACCTTTAAATTAGATAATCAGTATACAAAATATTTACACATTATTAATTATTGTAACTCTCCAATGAACTTATTTTGAAATTGTTGTATTGCTAATAAAATTCTTTCTCTTTAAAATAAAATAAAAATATATGGGCTTGTAAGAGTCTCCAAGTTATATTAGCTCAAAGATTTATTTATAATGAACTAAGAAATAGCACAGCATTTCTTTATGAAAAGGAAAGTCTATGAACCCACTGATATAGATGAGCATAGAAAAACTAATCTGTTATTGGGTAGAATTTTCCAAATATACAAAGAGTGCTTCTGTGTTACATAGTCTAAGTTTCTCTGCAAATTCAATACAAAATCTATGAAAGATGCTATGTTTCTATATGGCCTGTAAGTATTGCTTTCAGGAAGAAAATTAAAAAGTTTTCCTTTTGAACCTCCCATCTTTAAAAATCAATTTTGGGTTCAAAATACATTTATTTGGCACCTGGTAGAATTTTCTTACCAAAAGAACTTCTAATAGCATTTTTTATCTGAGCAT
>NW_004525363.1:30116-30958 GCF_000260255.1 Octodon degus
TGGCATGTGGTGCTGGGGGATTGAACCGCAGTCCCTGTGCTTTGCCAAGCTTGTTCCAAGTAGGTGCTTTAGACCACTGAGCCATCTCACCAGCCAATTTTAAAATTTAAAAGCATGAAAACCAGCTATACCTGGTATGTTGCTTTCAAATTCCATATAAAGAAATGCAACCAGATTTTTTCAGAAGTGAATGACTTCTGAATGTTGTTGAGACAAACATAGTAGAATAGATTTTCTTTACTGCAATGAATTCACTTCTCTCTAGATATATCTTCTTTGAGGGGGCTTGCTGGACCACATGGTAGCTCATTTTGAATATTTAAAGGATATCCACACAGTTTTTTCATAACAACGGGACCAAGCCATCTGGCTCCCACATAGTCTCCCTGTGGTCTTTTACCCACCTGGTCACCATCACTTGTCACATCTAGTATTATTCATAATCACCATTCTTGCTAGAGGGAGGTAATATTTCATTGAGGTTTTGATTTTTATTGTTTTGATAATTGGTGATATGAACTATATTTATGTACTTGGTCATGTGTACACTGTGTACTGAAAAATATCTAATTAGGTATTTTCCCATTTAAAAAAATCTAGGTTGCTTATTTATGCATTTGTACTAAAGCAAAACAGTGTCACACATACACATATAAAGATTTCTGAACATATGGACAAAGTAATAAGAGATAAGAGTGAAATCAAAGATTCAAATTCACACATAGCTCCAGACATGCATGAACAATAAAAGATTTCTAAATGTCTCCTTGAGGATATTCTTCTTATCTTTAGCCATAGATATAGTTTCCAGAAACTAAACACAAGCCTTCATCATGTAAGTA
>NW_004525363.1:31408-38233 GCF_000260255.1 Octodon degus
ATATTAAGACTGTGCGAGAAAAAGAGGAAGAAACATAAACAAAGTTTGAGCTGAGTTTCTTGATATGGGCTTGTGCATGATCATGAGTTCAATCCCCAGTACCGGGCGAAGGGGGTGGGACTTGCAGCTCATAAATTTAAAAAGGTCTTGATCATTTTGTTGGGTGATTGGCTGAAGTACTAATCAAAAGATGTCTCACTGTAAATGAGTTGGAAATGGAAGATAGCCCTATGTTGACTGTTGATGAAGCGATTAAAAAACTCAGAGAAATTGGAATAATGGAGTGCATTTGCCAGTGGGCCATCACAAAAAAATGTGCCTTTCAATAATATATTAAGAAACAGGTATGTGAAAAGAGCACCAGAGTCCTGGAACCCCAACATTTGTCTTTGTTGTTATCATGGCCTGTAGTTGCAAAACTAGAAAATTTAAATACCATTAATACAGTTGAGTTCTACAGTGACAGAGAACCGGTGCTAATGTTCAGTCATGAAAAGAAAGGTGAATGTGCATAGCACGATGGAGAGTAGAAGCAAAGCAACAGAGAATCACAGCCCTCTATCGATTTCCAAACGTGAGGCAAATTACAAAACAAGAAAAACCAAAGGAAGGGAAGACTATGGGCCCCTGAAAGCAGACCATGTTGCACTACCAGAAACAAACATTTTCAATCAGGATTATGTCTTTCCTAAGGGACCTGTGATAAGGGTACATTGGGTCAAAGGTAATTATTACAAACAAGTATAACTGAATGAACAATGATTCTGAACCAATATTGATTCTAGTACATGTGAAGCATCATGGTACCCCTCCCTCAGGAAAAAATACATGACCTATGGAGATCAAGTGATCAATAGAGTTTTACCCAAGATTTCACTCCTAATGGGTCCAGCAGGTTCCTTAATCTCACCTTTTCTTGTATGCATAATTGGGATGGGTACACTTAGTACTAGGCACAATGGATTTCTTTTCTTTCTTTCTTTTTTTTTTTTCGGAACCAGGGATTGAACTCAGGCCCTTGCATTTGCCAGGCAAGCACTTATTCTACTGAGCTAACTCTCCAGCCCCACAATGGATTTCTTAAACTAGGTCTGAGTACATTTTTTGTGTGAAAGACCAAATCAAAAACAAAATCAAAGCTGTTATTGGACTGAAGAAATTATTGGTGCTATCAAAGACTTGAAAGATGCAGAGACTGTGACTCCCACTACATCTCTGCTTAACACTCCTATTTGTTCTGTGCAAAAGATGAATGAATCTTGAAAAATGATAGTAGATCACAAGTAGCTTCATAGAATGGGGACTACAGCTATTGCTGATGCGATATATGGCTTTTTTGCTTGAACAGGTTAACACACCTGCTATACAACCATAGATTTGCCAAATGTCATTTTCTCCATATCTATCTATAAGAAAGCTGAAGCAATTCCTATCCAAATGGAAAGACCAGAAGAGCTCCATCACTGTCTACCTTGGTGGCATACCACCTCTTCATCCCCAGCTCACAATTCACTTCCCATGGAACTTTACCAGCTTTGTCTTTCATGAGGTATCAACCCCCTCCACATTTCACTGGTGAAGTTATGCTCATTGGACCAATGTGAAATAGGTAGCCACAACTGTGAACTAGGTGAGAAAATATTTGCATATCAGAAAAAGGATATTCAATTCAATAAAAATTTAAGAGCCCTCTACCTCAATGAAGTTTTCAGTTCAGTGACTTGGGCCATACAGCAGTATTTTCTCTAAGAAGGAGGTAGTTCAACTATATGACTAGATAACCAAGAAACACTGACAAAATCTTGTAGGCCTATCATATTTTAAAGGCAACACCTTTCTCAAATGGCTATGTTATTCTGGCTTTCTTGTATTTATGTATTTGGTGCAGAATCTTACTATGTATCTCACACTTGTAGTGATCCTGCTGTGTTCAGCTCCCCAATCATGGGATTGCAGGTGTGAGCCACCATGCCCAGTCTTGGTAGCTGGCTCAGTGCATCAGGGGTTGGGACTGATGCATCTTGTGGTGCCAGGTATTAAACCTTGGTCCCTGTGCTTGCCTAAACAGTTACTTTGTCCACTGAGCTGTCTTGTTGGCCCTGGCTTCTATCCTATGTGACTCAGATAGCTTCATATTGACTTGCTAGCCACTGGTTTACCTGTTTAAAGAAATGTCCATTCAATTTCTTTGTAAATTTTTAATTTTTTTAACCGAGATAATAAATGTGTTCTTATTGTATATATTATGCCATGCCTTAATATATGCAAATATTTTATAATATTTAAGTCAAGCAATGAATTTACCTCTTGCATTTAATTCCTTATGATGAAATTCTCAAAAACCTTGCGATCCATATTATTACAAATGACAGCATTTTATTATTTTAAAGTCTCAATAATATGCCAATTTGCATACACTTTATATTTTGTTTATCCACTTACTAGATTATACATATATAGGTCTTTTTCTCTCTTAGCTATTGTTAATAATACTCAATGAAAATGAAATCGTAGATGTCTCTTTGACAAACTCCTTTCATTTCTTCAGGTATCTACCTAAAATTGGGATTTCCACATCCTGTGGCACTATTATTTTCCTTTTTTTAATTTTTGAAGAAATCCATATACTGCTCTCATTTGCATTTTCATCAATATAACTGAAGATTGATAATTTCTCTACATTCTCTCAGTTACTAGTTCTCTTTACTCTTATTTTTTTTTTTTTAAATAGTATCCAGTCACACTGGAATGCAGAGATGTCTAGTTGTGGCTTTAATTTGCATTTCAATTTTCATTTGTTTGTTTGTCAGTATTAAATCTTCCTGATAAAAATGTTTAAGAGAGGAACTCCAGCCACCCATCCTCAACCTGAAAAACACCAGGGAGTTCTGATAGGCTAGCCCTGCTCCCCGCTCCAACCATGACACTGGAGTTCTACTGAGCTCAGGCTAGCCAACCATATCCTCACCTGAAGACCATTGGAGACACTTAGGAGACTGACACTGGGACCTGAAAGTATTGTAGAGAAGACTACCACAGAACCTGAGGGAGCCCTGAGGGGCCCTACGCTATGCTGACCCCTTATCCAGAGAGCCTTGTAGAGAACTTCAGCTTGCACTCATCATCACTGGATCCACCTGGAACTACAACTCGACCCACTCCTTTCAATAAGGTGGACATCACATCGAATCCACTCAGGGAGCCTCCATGAGCCTACCCTGGCTTAGCATTCTCACGAGAGCCTAGCTCAACCACACCCACCTCCTTTCATTGCTGCAGAATCAGGGAGAACATTGG
The DNA here is from genome assembly GCF_000260255.1 of Octodon degus. Classification (NCBI taxonomy): domain Eukaryota; kingdom Metazoa; phylum Chordata; class Mammalia; order Rodentia; family Octodontidae; genus Octodon; species Octodon degus. The sequence continues at coordinate 34,706 of NW_004525363.1, forward strand.
GCACCTGAAAAATGACAAAAGGAAGGAACAAAAGGCAATGTCAGCCCTCTAGCGAACACAAAACAATTGCAAGGGACAAAGACATAAAAGAATTTGGAAGTCACACAACTGAAATTTCTGAGATGATAGTAACTGAAGTAAGGAAACAACTCCTCTAGGCTAGGGGAAAATAATCTCTTAGGTAAAAAAGGAAATGGCAACAATCATGTAAGAATTGCTTTGTTATATAGATCTTGCTTCTCCTGATCTTAACCATCCAGCAGAAAACTATAACCACGAGCTGTAAAAGGCTCAAGTCAACAACTTCTGACAATTACCACTTCTGCTGAGGAACCACTACTATTATGAACTATTGGACTATATTGGGTTATTTTGCTGAATTCAAGAACCTACAATCTTCAGACTGGCACCAAGTATGAAAAGGTCCTTTAGTTATTTTTGTTTGTTTGTTTGTTTTACGGAACCAGAGATTGAACTCAGGAGCTTGTGCTTGCCAGGCAAGCACTTATTCTACTGAGCTAACTGCCCAGCCCGAAAAGGTTCTTTAAAGACTTCTCCTAATACAGATTCTTTAGCATCAATGGAGCACACACCTCTGATAAAACAAAATAAAAGAGGGTGTTATAAATAAAGGAACATTTTGTAGTGAAAAAATATGTATGTATATACAAGATAGTTAAGAAAGATATACAACTACTTTCTCTTAGTTCAATGAGAAGAAAGGTTTGTACTAATATTCTTTAGACAAGATGTCATGTCTGCATCTTGTCCTCTGAATAATCACTATGAAGACAATGCGCAATGTGTTAATTTTGTACCTGTCCTACTCACCTGTTTTGAAACCATTTCATTGTTATTATATTTTCTAAATAAAATGAATAAAAAAATAAAAAAATAATCGTTGAATACTTCAAAAGTAGACATAGATTTTTTTTAAAAATAGATGGAAAATAGCTTTATGTAACAAAATAAAGCATACCAGTTGCCAAAAATCTTAGTAAATACAATGTGTTAAATGTTTATTGATTTTGTATATTCATAACAAATTATGACAAGTTAAATTCAAGTGAAAATTGTATTACTCCTATTGTGCTATATTTTATGAAGGTTTTGTGCCTCATATCTCTTACTGAATTACTAGGAATGTTAAAGAGGAATTGATAAATCATTTTCATTTTACATTATTATATATGATCAGGTAATAGGACATATAATTTGATGTACAATTTTGCCTGTTACAGAGGGTGTGCTAATTATAGTGGTATATGCACAGAACATTTTGACATGACAAGAAGCTGAATAAATAGATATTTTAGTTAAAAAAGTTTAAACAAATAGATGGAAATAGGGAAAAGATGAAAACATTGAACAATACAGGAAATAGTTAGAACACATGAAACAGATTCAAACAAACATCCAGGAAATTAAGAATTTCATTAATAAGGGCTGATCAAATAGCTCATCAGATTAAAGCACCTCCAAGCAGACACAGGGGCTGAGGGATTAGATCCCTGGGTCCTGACCTATGGGCCCCACCCCCAGGGCTCAGAGTCTGGGTGTGGTGGTGCATGCCTGTAATTCCAGGGCTTGGAGGCTGTAAACAAGCAGATCAGAATGAGTCTGATCTAGTAATGAAACCTTGAAAACCCTGTAGATCCTCCCCTAAAAATACAAAAAAAAGAAAAAGAAAAAAATTTCAATGATAGCTGGCAAAATCACTTGAATGAAATTTAAGATAAAATTTCAGACCATGAAGATATCATTGTACCTAGTGAATGTGAAGTGAACAATCTCTTAAAAACAATAAAGAGCCAGGAAATAACGACACCTACAAAATGATATGAAGAAAAATAATATAGTGGGCTGGGGAGATAACTCAGTAGAATAAGCACTTTCCTGACAAGTGCAAGGGCCTGAGTTCAATCCTGGGTTCTGAAAAAAGAACAAAAAACAAACAAAAAAAGAAAGAAAAAAAAATACTGTAACACTAATAGGTATCAACAAAACAGCTTGAATTAACACATACAATTTAAATATTTTTCCACAGGGTCAGGGATATAGCTCAGTGGAATAATCGCTTTCGTGACAAATGCAAGGGCCTGAGTTCAATCCCAGTTTTCACAAAATAAACAAACAAACAAATAAATAAATAAATAAATAATTGTTACACAAGTAGTAGCAGAAAATTTCCCAAACATGGGAAAACAATCTGACAAAGCATTAAGAGAGGCGTATAGAACTCCAGATAGACATAATTAAACATTCTTCATCCAGACACATAATAATCAAGATCCCAAAAATTAAGGCAATGAACAGAATATTAAAAGCTGTTAGAAAGAATAAACAGATCACCTATAGTGTAAAGTACATCAGAACCACAGACCATTAAATCAAGAAGAGCTTGGAGTGAGATATTTCAGGTCCTGAAAGAAAACAACTACCAATCCAGATTTGCGTATTCTGAAAAAATATGGATCAAATTTAGTGAAGACATTAGATATTTCCATGAGAAAGAACAGCTGAAGAAATTCTTTCCAACGAAATGAACCCTGCAGGGAGATCTAACATGTTTTACAAAGAGACAAAGGCAACCACAACTTCAAAAACAACAGAAGAGAATCATGAAGCAGAGCAAGTAATTAAGCAAAGGTGAAAATTAGGAATCCTGCACTAGGAAAATAACACGAAGATGAGCCAACACATGTCAGTTATAGCCATCATAGTAAATGGCCTAAATTCACCAGTTGAAGGAAGCAGACATTCAAGAAACAAAATCCATGGGGGCCAAGGACATGACTCAGTGGAATAAGGGCTTCCCTGGCAAGCACAAGGGCCTGAGTTCAATCCCCGGTTCCACAAAAGAAAAAAAAAAGTAATGCACAATTTTCCTGACCAAGTAGATAGGGAGCACAATGCTCATATATATTTTTAAAACATATTTTTTTTGTGTGTGTGTATATTTTAAGGAAGGGTCTACAGGGCATTCAGGGTCTCACTAGTAAATTGGACTGGTAAGGATCTGCCTGTTTACAGCCTCCCAGGAGCTGGGATTACAGGCATGCGCCGCCACGCCCAGTCTCAATTGCTGATTCAGTGTGCCCCAGAGGCAGGGCTAGCATGGTGGGCCCAGGGATCAAACCCCCAACCCTAAGCCTTCTTACAGGTGCTTTAATCCACTGAGCTATTTGGCTGGCCCTTAAAACATACTTGAATGTATGTTATTTCATTGTCTTTTGGCCTTGCAAAACAAAACATGGATCATTTTTTAAAATATAATGCAATTTTTAATATATAAAGCATTCTTCAAACATCTATTTCTGAGGGGCCGAGGAGATGGCTCAGTTGATTAAGCACTTCCCTGCCAATGCAAGGGTCTGAGTTTAATCCCAGATCAGCAAAAATAAAAAAAAAAGTGAAATAAATGCTGATTTCTTTTCTTGGATGGCTAGGGTAAATATATAATTGTTACACATTACAGATTAGATATTTTTCTTCTTTGTGCTTTTTTTTCTTTCCTTTTTTAAAAAA
>NW_004525363.1:38333-39959 GCF_000260255.1 Octodon degus
TTTTTTTTTGGTAACATCTTCAGTGCTAGGAGTTGGGCTTAAAAATACATGAATATTACTAGGATCTTTTCTCAAGTTGATGTGGGTTCACAGGATTCTAAAAATTGGTGAAGCCTGAGACTTAACTGTGACTTGCTACTCTGTTTTAGCAATTCAAGATATAATTTCACCGAAAGCCTTTTATATACATACAAGTAAAAATACTACTGTGATTGTGCTTACAGTCCAATTTCAAGGACAAAAGTACTACAGTGATCAATTAGGCAAAAGCAAAGTTACCTGTGGTTTCAACCACTTTGGCTATTGTTTTGGATCTGATCATTATGAAACTGTATAGTGAAGAAAAATAAACTAGCAGTTGGTTACAGAGAAATGTGAAAACTTAGACATAAGGTGGAAAAAGTATGGAGCAAGGCTCAGAAGGTTTTGGTACTAATTTCCTGGGAGGCTTTCATTAAATTGCTTCACCTCCCTGGGTCTCACATCTTTTTTCATATGAGACAAGAGAATCTTTAGCCTGAGAACAGTGCCTGTCATATTACCCTCCAGGAGTGCTGGTTAATTTTGTCCCCCAGTAAATCAGAAGAACGGTTAGAATTTTTTTCTCCAGCTTCTACACTTTATGATTCTGTGACTGCCTGGGTCTGATATTATATTTAAATTTTCCTTGATCTTGGTGAATTTTTTCCAATACTTGCAGAAAAGGTAGGACTTTTCAGCTGGAAGTGTCAGCCTGATGCTGCTCAACACCCTAGACTTTCTCGTGTTTTGACAGATTGTATAAACTATCAGAAACCAGACCAGTTCATTGTCTGATAGGTCAAATAAAAATATGACTAAACTCCTAAATAAAAAAGAAAGAAATGGTGTGGAGCTGCCCTTGGGAGCCCCAGCTTTCCTGAGAGCATGTCCAGCATGTATAAGACAGTGAGCACAACAAAATCCAGTCAAGTTTGAGTTTGGTAGATCTAGGTCTGGTGAACTGAGGTATACGGCTGTGCCCCATTGAGCCCAGAAAGAGGCCCAGACATATGGGAGCACCCTTGTGGCACAGCAGTGGCAGCAGGTTCCTGTAAATTGTATCTACATTTCTGTTTGATTATACATATTATTTAATATCATCTTTGGCAGGTTTCGCCCAAAGGAGCAGTGGAACCCACAGCCAGTGTATCCAGTTGGTCCACTCCTTTTGGACAGGCCACACTTGGAAGAAGACATAGAGCCCAGCAGCCAGCAGGAAACTGTAGGTCCACTCCACTTCAGCAGACTGCCCCTGGAAAGAGCAGTGGAGCCCAACACCCAGCAGAGCCCAGCAGGTCCACTCATATCATACTGGGCACAAGTGGAAAAAGCCAAGCACAGCAGCCAGATGCAAGGTAGGCCTACCTGATTGATTTTGAGCTTAGCATATTGAGACCTGGTGAGCTGAGGATTACTGCTAGGCACCATGGGGCTCAGATACAGCCCCAGACCTACTGGTCTGTTCTCAGAGCACAGAATTGGCAGCAGGTAATTGAGATGAACTACTGTACCTGTAAGATTCCAGGTACAGGGCTGGGTAGATGGCTCAGTGGAGTAAGTGCGTCCCTGGCAAGCGCAAGGGCCTGAGTTCAATCCCTAGCTCTG
>NW_004525364.1:0-22801 GCF_000260255.1 Octodon degus
GCTGATGTTGGCAAGGACTACACACTGATCCACGCATATATTCGTATAGACACACAACACGATCTTAGCTACAGACCTCACTGACCAAAGTGTTTTCAGTCAAAAAAATGTTTGCAAGTTTTAAAATTACCATTATTATTTAATGGCAGTGCTTCCCATTGGAAGCATTCTCCTCATTGTAATACACTGTACTATAAACTATTTAATTAAGATGTTATTATGATTGAAAGTTATTATTATCCATATATGTAAAATTACAGCCTGGGCTTTCACAGGTCTACATGACTTTCATACCAAAAAGCTAGACAATGGTCAGAGCATAAAAATGCCTAAATCCCATTCAACATTTAACTGTTGGACTCAAAATAGAACATATAGTAAACTGATGTGTTAAACGTCTTCTCTATTGTGTACATAATTCTTTCTCTAGTGTGGCCTAGAAGCCATTTGGGGCTATAATATTCAATTATCTAGATCAAAAGTAGATGACATAAAACTATCAAATAAAAGTCACACAAATAATCCAATAGTTGAACTCTTTATCCACATTAAATAAAATTATTTAAAACATTTCATTATTTCCAGAAAGCCTGAAGAAAGTAATCTGGGCTCTGAGGGTAATTGAAAACATGAATAAAATTAAACCAACGGGCTTATTGTGTGGGCCCTCATCTTGTATTCATTATTTCTTCTTTCTTCCTCAAAACCAAATATTGTGAATGAAAGAAAGTGTTGCGCTAATATTTCATTTTATAGCACTATGATATTGCCTGTGAGTAACTGCCTTCTTCTTGATCAGCAGTGAGCTGAGAACTATGCTGGATACATAAACAGGTAACCAGAATGTGGGAGACTGTGCCATATGCATACAGCAGGCTGATTCCTGTAGGAAGAACACATGCCCACTTCTCAAAAGAAGGATAAATTGATTTATTTAATTCCTAGCACTTGCTAAGAATATCAGGGAGAAGATCTCTCCCAATAATACTAATGAAGACACAAATATGGATACAGAGAAATTTACATCACATAATAAAAGTCAACAAGATCATTGATCTAACAATTAGACAGACAACCTAATGACCCATCAGGTTTCAAAACAGAAGACCTCTCACACTAAAATTTAAAATTATAGGTAAAAGTTAGTGAGAATAATATATCATTTACTCTTTAATTGTTATTAGTTATTAATTTTGCAGTTATAAAACTCATTTTTATAGAAATAGTAAATCTTACACATACACCCTCACTCTTATCCCACTCCCATGACCTGTTATTAATAGTCTGGAGTATATCCTTCCAGACTGTTTTACACAGGAAGCGTATCATTTCTAGACACATATTTGATTATACATAGCATGTGTATTCAAAGCCAGGCACACACTCGCAATCCTAGAACTCTGGGAGGCTAAAGCAGGAAGAAAACAAGTTCAAGCCCATCATGGGCAATTCAGCAAGACAAAAAATAAAAACTAAAAGAGTTAAGGATGCAAATCATTTAGGAGGTCCCGGGCTCAATCCCCAATACCACAAAAATAACAGGTATATATATATCAACTTTTCCCCCCTCTGAGCATTATGTTATAAACATCTTTCAGCTCACTACCTCTAGATGTATCTTATTCTCTTGACTGCAGTGTTTCATGACATGGCCATGCCATAATTTATTTCAGTTATTCTACCAGTAGGCAGATAGTTAAGTAATGTTCAGGTTCATCACAATTGCAATTATACAAAGAATATCCAGGTTGACATCTCAGTCTGTCTGTGAGTTGTTCTGCAGGGCATGTTTTGGAGAACTCACATCCACAGAAAGCTGTAGCCTCAGACACCCGAAGGAGTGCTGAGGACAAACTGTGGCCTCAATCAGGCCTGTCTGTCGATATATCCTCTTTCCTCCTAAACCTGACATTTTCAACTAGCTCTGGTAATCTCCATCTCCCTCTGTGACAGTGACTTCACCTAAAGAGGCTTTGAAAGTTCATTGCTGAGTTTGCCAGAAAAAGCATTTGTCGCACAAAAGAGGGCCACAGGAGGAGGAGGAAGAAGAAACAAAGGAAGGGAAAGACATACACAAGCAGCATGAAAAAATGCAAGACAGACCCCTGCCCTCCTAATCGGCCAAGTGTTTCTCAGCATGCCAGGGAGAGAGGCTTTCTGGAAAGGCCTGGACCCTTGCCCAAAGCTCACAGTAGCTTTATGTTTGCCAGTGCTGGGAAGAAACTTTCTGTTCCTGATGTAGTAGGAAGCAGATACAAATGTGAAACTTTTAAGATTCCACAAAAGAAAGGAATATCACAACAGCATGACACAGAAAATGCAATTGTGGACAATGGCCTTCAGTCTTACTCTGCCGGGTTCTACTCCTAAGACCCAACTTACATCCTAACCAGCTCTAAACAGGAGGATGGACAGAACATTAACGGGAAGTCACAAACATAGAGGAAAAGTGTGACTGCGTCAATGTCAGACTAGAGAAGTCACTTGGCTCAATGCACAGACCAAGAAAGGAGCCTTGGAGAAGGAAAACCTGATTACTCACTGCAATGAAGAGAATCAGATAAGTCAGTTAATTTCACTGACTCCTATTTAGAAAAGAGGCAGAAATACCTGCTGCTCCTGATACCAAGCAGTTGTGACTTCAACAACACAATGTCAATAAAGACATTTTGAGATACCTGGATAGAGACACAACTATCAGAACCTCAACTAGTTTCTGAAAGTCACAAGAGGAAGGGACTGAAAATTGTAAAATGGGTTGCTGAAATCAATCAGTACTCATGGAAATCAAATCAGGAATTTTCTAGTTATCACAAAAGGACACAGAGCCACATCATAACACATGTGGCTCTGGGCCTACAGGAGGAAGATAAACTTTGTGAACAAAGTACACACACACACACACACACACACACACACACACAGCCTAAGGCATACTCCCTGGGACAGATCAATGGAAAGATATTAAGCTATAATATTAACTAGCAAACATGATTCTTGAGTGACCTGCAAAGACCAACGAAATAGTTCCTGAAACCATATGGAAAGATGAATTGTGAGATAGCCCGCATCAATAAAGAGAAAAGACAGCGTGTGGCCTTCCTAGCCAGTGTAACCTTTCATGGTTGCAAGCAACTCCACAGACCCCAGGGGATGTTAACCCGAGTAAGTTCTGTGAGGCAGGTAGGCCAGGGCAGCAGGCAAATGCAACAGCAGAGGAGACAGCCAGAGTAGTGTTTTCCACATCACACATTCTTGGCAACATGCAAGGTTTGTGGCGTGTGAGGCTTTTCCAACCTACCACAATGGCCAGCAGGGAAAGAAAGACATGCTCAGATTCTAAATATGGAACTCTCAAGCCCTTTCCCTCTAGCAAACAGACCATTAGAGAGAATTAGGTCACAGATTAAACTAATAATGAGCATGTCCTTCATTTTTCATGTTCACAGAAACTGATTATGTAAGGAGGGTCACACCAAGAGGCATCCAGGGTCCTCTAGAAGCATTTAACTTCATGGGAGCCAAATTGGTCAAGGCTGGGGTGAGGGCCTCCATGAGGATATTAAAGCTGAGATCTTAAGGATAAGTGGGAGGCACCGGGAGAGGACGCTGCAATGCAGGCACAAGTCCTGAGGTCAGAGACAGCCAGCACTGAGGGGATGTAAAGAAGACATGCTTAAAGTATGGAAGGTCAGGGGAATCACAGCACCAGGTTTGCTATACTCATTGATTTCTTAGCCAATCAGAGCTCACACTTTACCACACCTCATTAAAAGGTTTTAGATGCCTTGGCAGCAAGGTATAGGGAAGAGTACAGGAAGTGAGCACCCTGGGAACTTTTAGGTGTGCAATGCCAATTATAATCAAACTGCAGGTGCTTAATAAATGCAGTGAGTTTGGGGGAAAATATTCAAGAACACTAAAATTCCACAGGTGATAAAATACTCTAGAATTAGTAAACCATTTAATAAATTTTTCTATTTATAAAATCATCCTCCCACAATATATATTTGCTAAGCCAAGACAAAAAGAACAACTCTGTCCATTTAGAGCTCTTTTCTCTCCCCTGAAATCAATTTGAGATAATAATTTATTGTAGGCCTTCATCAGCAGAAGATATGACATGGAACTTTTTTTAAAGGAGCAAAATATTTTTTTTTCTATTTTAGAACATGCTCCAAAAGCTAGGTCTCATCCTGTAGATAACAAAAAGGAAACAAGATCTATGTTCTTAAAGGTCTGTGGGCCTTGAAAGAACTGTGGCTGTGGCCTTTGCCAGGCCTCAGGGTGGGACCTAATGCCTTTGTCCTAATGCCTGAGGAAATGAAGGCCAAGTCAACTTCAACACTGCCTCTGTGCTGGATTCTTCACCTTGTCCTTCTTGTTACAGTTTGACGCTCCTCTGAGTCAGGAAAGGCTGCCAGATAGAGGTTGCCTCTGAGCCTCCCGCTACATGCCTTCCCTGATGAGGAAACAAAGGAAGGTACAGAGCCTTTTTTCATTCTTTCTTTCTTTTTCTAGAAAGGATGGAAACATTATTAGGACTTGTCAAGGTTGTCTTGCAGGGCTTCTTGTACTTTCCCTCCCATTTGGCTATCAGTGGTAAATAAGGGTTACACTACTGGGAGAGGAAGTGAAAGAGGGATTGAGATAGGAACAAAGAAGTAAATGCCAACAAAGCCAAAGCAAAAGACAAGGACAGGGAGCTATCAAAAAAGAAACAAACAAACAAAAACAAAAACAAAAACAAAAACAAACAAACAAAAAAACTGCAAGGCAAGGAGGAGGGAGAAAGATTCTGAAAAGAAGACTCAAGAAATACCAGTAAGTGTGACTGGAGATAGCCAACAGTAGGATTAGATGAGCCTGAAACTAATTACCCAAAGTCAAGGTTACTCACACATCTGCCTTTCATTCCCACACTAAGTACCTAAGAAAAACATTTTCATTATTATCAGAGGGGAAGAAACAGAGGCCACATAGTGTAGAGGTTAAGGCCTGGGTTCAATTCAAGCACTTTCACTTGTTCACTGTACGAACTTGGGAATGTTCCTTACCTTCCCATGTTCCTCATCTGTAAAGTGGGAATAATAATAGATAGGATTATTATACTGTATAGAGTATTTATCCCAGGCACTATGCCTATTCAGCAGTCCATATCATCTAGCTACCATTAGAAAAGAGCATTGCCCCTCGCTGAAATTATCTTTTCGGGACATCAATAGCTCATTTTCCATAATACTGGTACTGTGGGAGACTGAGGCAAAAGAATCACAAGTTTGAGCCTGGCCTGGGCAACTTGGACAGTAGTAAGAGGCTGTCTCAAAATAAAGGTCTAGAGATGTAGCACAGTGCAAAGGCTGTGGGTTCAGTCCCCAACATGGCAAAAGCAAACAGACAAAAAACAGTTCCACGCGCTTGGCAGCTGCGGTTTACAGTGCAGTTATGGCCAAGTGCAACAACCACGCCACGCACAACCAGTCCCCAAAATGGCACAGAAATAGCATCAAGAAACCTCAGTCGCAAAGATACAAATCTCTGAAGGGGGCAGATCCCAAGTTCCTTAAGAACATGTTTTTTGCCAAGAAGCACACAAGAAGGCCTTCAAGAAGATGCAAGCAAACAGTGACAAGGCCATGAATGTATACGCCGAGGCTATCAAGGCCCTCCTCAAGCCCAAGGAGGTCAAGTCCAAACAGACAAAAGACAAAATCAATTTTCCACAGTCCAAGAAGGGGGCTTCATGTTATAAACAGACCTTTATCAAAAAAACTGTGGAGCTCTTGTATGCTTTGGCCATTTAAAGGGAGTTTCCATTGGTAAGGCCTGTTGCTACCAGGCACTGAGAACAGGAAGCAGGTTCTCCGTTGATGGCCCTGACTAATTTGGCCTTCCTTCTTTCCCCACATCCTTCAACCCATCTCCTTCCCCAGGAAACAAGTCTAACTTCCACATTTCATAACAGCTGCTTGAGGGACCTTGCTCAGGGGATTCGTTCCATAATAAACCAGCAGCCTCACAAAACAGCATGGATTACAGGAAATAATGTCAAGTCAAAAGATCTCAGAATACAGAATAACAATCTAAAATTGCAATCACAAGAGTGATACCATCAGCTCATCCTTCACGTACCTCTCCCGGCTCTTTACTCTGATGTAGGCAAGCGTAGGAGGAGATCATCAGAAGCAGCTGAGATCCCCATATTCTCTGAGACGGCAGGTCTAAGATCAAAAGCCCTGGTAGCAGACTCTGGTCTCGGTGTTAGCTGAACCTGAGTTCAAACACCAGACCTGCCACTTAATCAACTGGTTGATCTTAGTCAAAGCATACAACTTTTGTGAATCAAACACCTACAACGTAAGGGCAATATTTAGGGTGCTTGTGCTCATAAAAGAAAATATAAAGCACCTGATCAGTGATGGTGAACCTTTTAGAGTTTTCAGTGATAAAAACGGCCTACTGTGGTATGCATGCCGTAGGTTCACCGGCACTGACCTACTTCATGCCTGGAGTAAGCTGGCACACACCTCAACCGTGGAGGTGGCAAGGGCGGTGTTGTCATTTTCCCTGTTTGCCAGGCTACAGGTTGGATGGAGGGACAGAGTCGGATTGTGATGTCTGTTTACTTTCTGTAACACACAGAAAGCCCTCAATGACTGATTTTTCTTCTTTTTGAATCACTGATTATTGATATTGATTTATTCCTCAATTATTAGGACATTAATTTCTGCTCAGGAGGTCTCAACCTACACTCCTAAAATGCATTGTTTTCACTGTCTTGTTCAAACATTTTAAAGACAATGTCAGGCTCTTTTATGTAGAAAGTTACTTATCTATATCTTCTTTCATTTTAATATTAAACATACTCCTTTCACATTATAATCTCAAATTCTTTTAAATTTTGGGAACTTTAAATCTCATTTTTGCTATGTTCCTTATCCCTCCTTTTTCCCATTTTTTGTTACAATCACTTTGATTAGATTCAATTGCATTCTTAGACTATTTGAATTGACTGAAATGAACATCAATTGCAAACCCTCCATGAAAACTTCGTAACACCTTCCACCATGAAATTCCACATGCTTAAAAAAATCACTGCCAGCTTCTTTGACTCATCTCACTTTTCTCTAATGTATGTCCAAGGCCTTAGATCACTATTGTTCATTTCAGCCTTTACCAGTAGCTAAAATCTGTATCACAATATTGGGGGAAAGATTACAAGAATGATATTTGTCACACTTGAATGTGTGAAAACGACGACATAATTATCCCAGTTTTTGTCTGTTTGTCGTGTGTGTGTGTGTGTGTGTGTGTGTGTGTAGTGCTGGAGATCAAACCCAAAGCTTCACACACGCTAGGTGAGCATTCTGCCACTAAGCTACACTTCCAGCCCCATACAGAAAATTTTCCACGGTTTGAAGCACTGTTATAGTAAAGAGCTTGAGAAAACAAAACTTGGCATTCCAGAAGGAAAGTGATGAGATTCAACTAAAGAAAAGGAAACAGAAGCTTTTCCAACATTATATTTATCGCAAAAGGGAAGTAACAGCACGTCATTTCCGGAGGAATTTCAAATTTCTTTAAATAGAATGTGTATATGTACACACACACACACATAAAATAATCTCATATATTTCAGACAATGTAAGAATCATGATGTAAAATCTCTATATGATTAATATCCTTACTTTATATTCTCTTCACTTCTGAATTCAATGACTATAATAAATTTTCTCTAGAAAAAATACCTTTTTTCTATTTGGCTCAAACTGTATTATTCTCAAAGACAGCATTTTATCATGTAAAAATGTCACCAGGAAGGATAAGGAGGGCACAGGTGGAACGAACACAGAGACATTCCTCCTGTTGCAGGGAGTTTCCTGATTCTTAAATTGTGTGTGTGTGTGTGTGTGTGTGTGTGTGTGTGTGTGTGTGTGTGTGCATGCACAGCTGTTGGAGGAGAATCCAAGGACTCGTGCATGCCGGATAAATGCCCTTTCCAGCCTTGATTCCTGAGTAGTGATCAGTTAGAAATTCTAGAAACAACGTAACACAGTCTATCATATATATCAGTCTGGCCTTAAAATCAGAAATCACAGTGTGGCAAGGATGCCGTCATGGGGAGGCTGTGGGAGTGGGACTGCAACGGAAGGCACTCTTTCTATCCCCATTATCTTGCAGATTCCTGCTCCTGCACAAAGCTTGCACTGGGAGTTCTTGGACCTGGAATTACAAATACCCCACTTGTGGGAGCTGCCCTATACAACAAGATACTTTTCTAAATGCATGAAGAATGTCAGCCAGCTGTGGCTTAAGATTCTAGAAACTCATCTTTCATCGTGAATGCTTCACCTGTATTTCCACATTTTCCTTCTTTATGGTTCTTTTGTCTGCTGGTATGTTGATTAGATCTACAGAAGACATAGGTTCCTGCTTACAAAGGAAGGGTCACTCTCTGACTTCCTACAGAAATTGAAAAACCAAACATATTTAGCCATATTGTTGTTGTTGTACATGGTTAAAGCAAACAGTGACTCCCTGTCCCCTGTCCATGTCCACTCAGGTCTGCAAAACTGAAAGCAACTGCCCTGAGCAGGATGTTTGCTTCTTACAATGTCACTGTGTTCCTGCTACTGCAGCCCACCTGAAATCACAAGAGAACACATTCACAGAAAAGGAAAAAAGTGGACATTCTGCTACTCTTTGTCCTACCCCATGGGACCATGTTTCAAGCTTAGCTCTTATGACCACAATGAGCACTGTGATGTGCCGATAACTAACAAGCAAATAAAGCCTGTCTACTTTTTCTTCCCATTTTATCAATGCCAGTTATACAGTCTTTTCAACAAAGAAAAGTAGTCATAAATACTTCTCAAAACTTCCATCTCTGTTTTAGTTCTTAGTTTTGTTTTATTTTGTTTTGCTTTGTTTTTGAGACAGGGTCTTGTTATGTAGTTTAGGCTAGTTTTGAACTTGCTATGTAACCTGGGTGGGCCTTGAATTTATGTGATCCTCCTGCCTCAGTCTCCAGCATGCCAAGATTATAGGTGTATACTTACACACCTGGATTCTGATATTTACTTTTTAAACAACAACAACAAAAACTTTATCATAGACATCACTGAAGTTGAAAGGACATCAGAGCTCATATTGTCCAAGCACTATTTTCTGGGTGAACAATCTGAAGCCAAAAGGCGAAATAGGCCAGCCAGATTGCTCAGCAGATTAAAGCACCTGCTGAGGCAGATGCAGTGCCTGGGGATCGATTCCCAATGGCTGTGCCTGGGGTGCACGGAGATGGCAATTAAGACTGGACATGGTAGGGTGCACCTGTAATCCCAGCACTTGGGAGGCTGAAAAACAGGAGGATCAGTACAAGTCCGATCTGTGTGGTGAGACCATATAGACCCTGTACTAAATTTTGTGGAAAACAAGGCAGGGGGGCAAAATGACAAAGCTGAGGCTACAAGGCTGGGAAAGGACAGAGCAAGAGTGGAGCTATAGCGTGGATTCCCCAGGTTCCCCATCCGGGACCTTTGTACTTCCATGTGGCTGGTCCTGAACCTTTGCAAGTATAGAAAGGGCATGAATGAATAATTTTTTAAATAAGTATGCTTATATGTACATAGATATAGTTCTCTCTTGAGGACTAGCCCCTGGACACCTTGTAGCAGGGTCTCTTAGGTAGGCGCTACTCACGAGGAAGGTCAGGTCACTCTTCGTGGTGCATGCTAGCATGCAGAGCTGCATCCCTGACCCTACCCAGTGGCAACTCTCATAAAAGTTATGAAAACCATAATGTTTCCAAAAGCTGCCAAATGACCCCTTGGAGACAAAGTCACCCCATGAAGAATGAAAGTCACACAGTCAGACCTCATACACTTCTGTCAGCCATCAGGAAGCCTTTGATCCTTGCTACATGGAAGAAGGTGCCTCCCTGGTCTTCTCTCCAAAAGAGAAAGCAGTGACACAAATGGACATTTTCAGAAGGGTAACTTGAGGGAAAAAAAGAGAGAGAACAGAAAGGTAATCATGAAGTGAGATTTAAAAATAATAAAAGAAATAGGGGGAAAAAAACTAGTGAGAGAGACAGAAGAAAAGGAAATGGAAGACGAAAGAGGGCCCCAGTGAAATGGAGTGGTTAACATTCCAGAATTTGTAGGACAGAGAAACCCATTATAAAGTAAAGTGTTATATTCTCATCAGGCATGATTTTTTTTTTTTTTTTTTTAAATAGCAACTCAGTCTGAGGAAAAGGGTCAGGAACTTTCCACAAAGTCATTGTGAAGCTTTGGGAAAGGACCATTGTCCCTGTATCACGGACCCCTCAGGGAAGTTCTGTGTGAAGGCCTTTGTTGAAGCTCTTTGTGGAACCCTTTGAAACAGTGTAGCCTGGGGTGTCACCCACGTTAGTGTCCCTGGTGCACAATGAATTTCAGTGGGACTCTGAAATAATGAATATGACTTTTTACATCCAGGGTACAATCAATTTTCTTAACTGCTACTTTCCCAAAACCTATTTAATCTCAAAACACCTTCAGGGAAACAGAAAATCAAGCCCTGTGTGTCTTTCCGACTGATCCTCCTTTTTGCATACTCAGGGGCTCTAGATTTGACTGCAGATTTGACTCCTCTCCAACCCATGTGGATGACAACATGTTTACATCTGCATCTGCATCTGAATCTGGTCACAGGTCAAGTCACACTGGACAAGCTGGTCACTCAATTCTTACACTATTTCCTTCTGTATGTGCTCAAAAATATCCACTACATATTTATTATAAAAGGCTCTTTATTAAAAAAATTACTTTAGAGAGTCTCCATAGATAAATTTTTTTTAAAAATCCCTAAGTCTATGACCTGCAAATTCTAATGTGCGTAAGAGTCCCGTGAGGACCCTGTGATACTGCACCCCCTCCCAGTGTCTGGGGTGGAGCTGGAGACTATATTTCTCACAAGCTCCTACCTAATGCTGGCACTGTAGTCTATGGTCACATTGAGTAGCAAGGTTCAAAGTGTGATCCATTCCAGAAGAATCATCTACTGAACTACATTTTTTTCTCTGTAAGAACTTTTTACAGCTGACTGCTCATAGCTCACCAGGGTAAGTACAAACTCCAGTGAGAAACAGAGGCCCTTCACAACATAACCTCAATTTGGCTTCAGCTCCACAGACTCCCCTCAACCACCACGTACACCACGACTCAACCATCCCAGTTTTGGGTTGTTCCCTAGAATTCCACGTACACCAAACTCCCTGGTCAAGTAGCCGCTGCCTGGGAGGCTCTATGCCCAAGTCTTGACCACCCTTCATTATCACCTCCTCCCTCAGCGCTCCCAAGCCCTGTAGAAACAACATGAGTGTCCGGCCTGCCACGCCTTGTACTTGGCATGCAAGTATCTACATAGTGAGTCTGGTTTGCTATAATAAGATTATAAAATAAAATTTTAAAAACCACAGGGAGCTATGGAAGTTAATCCAGGAGTTATAGAGGCTCTTTTTCTGACTTTCAGGTCTCTGGCTCCTGAAGAAAGGAGTTCATCAATAAATTCTGAGGAGTTAAAAATTCTACAGGATTTCCCTCAGATTTTGCACCCTCGCCCCCATGAATATTTAAAATCAGAGGTTTAGGGCACCACAACATACAGCTCAAGTAGTCGAGAAGATCATCCCTAGAGAAGCCCCATCCCCTGCATCCTAGGTGTTTCCTCAGTGTCTCCTACATCAGTGTCAGCAACATAAACAATCTCCCATTTTTTTAAAAAAAAAGGTACACACATATACAACAACTACCTCCCCAGTCCCCAGATCATTCTCCATCCTGTTTCCAAATTCCTCTTTATAGCAAAACTGCTCCACTGTCCTAGCTTCTTCCCTTTGTCCTCTCTTGACCCACACCTCTATACTGCAGAGCTGCCCTGGCCAAGGGTCACTAAAGGCTGCAGCACTGCAAAGCAGAAGTCACTCCCAGACTGCCCCCACTTGGTCTACAGACAGCCCTAGACTCAGCTGCTGCTCCTCCCCGAACTCCTTACTTCCTTTGTCTTCTGGGACACAACTTCCTCTTCTTTCTTCTCTTCCCCCTACAGCTGCTCTGTTCTGGTCTCCTCCACACTCTGTTTTCCTAACTCTAAACTCAAGAGGAAACCAAGACTCAGTCCCTGGGCTTTCTCTTTTCTTTCTCTAACCATGGTCCCCTGCAGTCACAGCCAGCCCTAGGCCTCAAATACCATCTGTAACCCAAGGATACACAAATGCATAACTGCACCCCAGACCCCTCCCTGAAATCCACACTCATCCAACTAGCTTGAGATTTACATATCCACAATGAATTGACTGGCACACACTCTCACCAAACCTGCTCCTCATCACCCGTCTTTGTTTCATAAAGCCAACATTCTGTTCGACCAGGTACTCAAACCACAACCTGGGTAGCATCCTGGCCTCTTTTTTCCTCTCATACAGCCACACACACACACACAGACACACACACCCCAGCACATCCTGTCAACCTTCAAGATGTCTACAGAAACAGAGCTCTTCTACTGTCCTTGCTTAAGTCCACACCACCAACAACCTTTGTTTGGGCCCCAGAAAGAGTTCCAATTATCCTTTGCCCATCTGCACTGCCACGGTCTATGTTCCATCCAAAGCCAGAGCAAGCCTTTTCCAATACAGTTAGGCCACAGCACCACTCTGAAATCCTTCTAAGTGCTTCCTGTCCTCAGAATCAATCCAGTGTTTTCTGCATTCCTCTGTTATCTGGACACACGTCCTGCCCTAGCATGCACTGCTCCACTCACTCTGCTTCCCGCTGCTTCTCCTGCCTCAGGGCCTCTTCTACACCTGCTTTACCCAGACATTCATCAGGGCTACCCAGCACCTCTGGCTGCCACTCTCCAAGTTGCCAGAGCCCACAGGCACCCAGGTGACCTAGCCTGCATCCTTGTTTCACTCTTCTTTATTTTTTGATGTTTGTCTTCCTCTGCTAAAATATAAAAAAAGGCAACACTTTCTAAGTTTCATCCCACTTGCTTTTTTCACCTATATTAGTCTTCTTAGCATGATGCCTGGCAAATGAGATGTCCCATGTACTTTTCCTAGATGGATAAATGACTATTGTTAGGTAATAAAGAATAAGTCCATGTTTATAGGCATTATGAAAAGGAATATAAAAAATGCTCCTCAACTACACTCTCAACAATATTGTCTTGACTGAGCTAGTAATGTAGAAAAGAGACACACTCACTTCCTTATCACTGTCTTGGACTCCGAGGAACTTGGGCCTCCGTCTTCACAGCTTGGGCTTGTCAGGTTTCCATACCTGTACACACAAAAACAAACCAGCAAGCAAAACAGTCAATGCCACTGGAAAGCTGCTCTGTCCACCCTTAGCCACAAAACATCAGGTACACAACTAGTGAGTAGTTAGGGAAAGAAATGTTTATAAATAACATAAAAAATGCTGCAGTAATCTTGACAGTTTCTAAATGGGTATATCTGTCCACTCTAAAGAAGAAAGTAATTTAAAACACTATTTGAAACATTCTCATCACATTGAATGTGTCTGTGAAGGTTTTAGATTACAGTAGGTTTTTTCTTTGAGTAGGAGAGTCAGACACAAAGAAGGCAAGGCCTTGGGAACTCTGCAGCTCTCCCAGTGCATGCCCCTGCCTGCTGCACTGGCAGCCCCAGGGAGGTGGACGTAGGCACACATGGGCACCCAGGATGCTGCACTAGGAAGCTGGTCTCCATGCAGGGAGGTCCTGCTGGAGAAGGGTCCTAGGAAAGACTGCTGATCCACAAATAAACATCAGAGAGCGTGAAGGGCTGGTGACCAGAATTCTTGCGCTGTAGCCAAGAACAGCTATGGGTACCCTGAGCTGCGCCCACCCAGACATAGAAACTGAGGAAAAAGGGCCCAAAGGCTCAATATTTTAGAAAGCAAAAGGGGCTTAGATTTTTAAATTTTGCTTATTACAAATTTAAAGTTTACTAAGTAAATGGAACTGCTCACCCTTAGCTGTTCTTCTAAGTGCATAGATAAGCAAGCCCAGTTCCTTTGGTTCAGAGTGTGCATTTAGTACATTTGCATTCAGTTCTTAAGGAAGAGTCTCTGTGTTCATTTATAATGCCCAAGCTATTATAGCAGTTCCTCCTCTTACCAAGAACAATTCAGGGTCCCAGGGTTTCACAAGTTGGTTGTGTGCCCCAAGGTTTTGATAACAGAAATTCTATAACTGGTAGGCTTACATCTTTAAAGAACACACTTTTGTCTTCTAATGGGATTAAAGGCCTCAGTCCCCTTATGGTTCCTTTTTCCAAGGATTTACAAATCCTTTTAAAAATAAAAGCCCACCATCTGCTTTGACTGACTGCCAGTCCATCTGGTATCCCCAGCACCCTATCCTGGTGGGCCCCGGTCTGTGCCCTTAGGCACCCCCACATGCCTGCTCCTTTCTACAGTTCATCAGCCTTCTGGATTTTTTGGCCTCCTGAAGGTATTTTCCATTGGCCGCTGCCCTCTCTGTCCCCCTTCATTCTGTCCACACCTGTTAGTTAGAGGGCTTCCCAGGCTACCCTTTGCTCTTCCTGTGATAAGAACTCAGACCAATTAAGATTTACTCAACCCCATGCAAGCAAGACAGGGATAGGAAACAAAATTTCTGCTCAATAAACAGAGTGGGATTTTTGGCTCTGTCCTTGGCCACCATCATAGTGAACTCTGCCCTCAATTTCACACAACAGGCTTTGTGGTTTGCTGAAGAAGGCAACCTTGGGGGTGTGCAGCAAAGAGGCAGGCTCTTGGGAATTTGCTGGACCTCCAAGAGTGACCCATAAGCTCTGCTCCTGCCAGCCCTCAATTACTAAAGGTGGGACTTACTCTGCTCTTACCACATTAGTTAGTGCAATAACAGGCTCTCTCTCTCTCTCTCTCTCTCTCTCTCTCTCTCTCTCTCTCTCTCTCTCTCTCTCTCCATTGTGGAAACACCTTGTCTTTTATCTTCTGGTTGGAAGCAAGAAGAGATAGAAACCAAGGGAGTAATGCTTATAGGGGAGGACACACACTTCACATTTTTGGAATTTTCAGAGTTTTGTACTATATGTTTCCAGATCTTCATATTCTTTCTTTCTACTTTAGCTTCTCCTGCTTGTCTGTTCTTTTTCTGCATTTTTCCATGTAGGTTAGATAACATCAGTACTTGCTGCAGGACCACTCCCAAACTCAAGTGTGACAATGGACACTCAGGTGGTGTCAAGAAAGACTAGGCACTGGTGAGCAAAGGTCTCACCAGTACATTAATTCGCCTGGCATCATCTGCAGTGGCTCAGACAATCACATGCACACGCATCTTGGCTACCAGTGTATCCAGAGTTCCAGACAGGGCCAGAGTGATTATTTGATAATAAGTGGGAGACATGGAAAAGCCATCAATAATAACAAGGCACATGTGGGACCAGCTGCTCAGGCTCAAGCCTTAGATACCCCTGACTCTACTCCACCAACACATCAGGACACCCCATGGCTCAGCCTGGGAGACACACCCCTGAATCAAAACACCTCTCAGTTCCATCGTTTCCTCCCCGGTTCAGAATGCCACCCTCTTTGGCTTAGATCAGTGCAACAGCAACGTAACTAGTCTAGTCTTCTGGCTACTGCCCAAGCTGTCCTGATGTACCAGTGAGCTTGCAGAGACCATGTCACTGCACCATTCAAAACCACCCATGACTCTGATCTGAGAAAACCCCAAATCATCACAGGCCCTGAATTATCTGCCCGGTAGCTCTCCCCACTCCTCTCACAACCCCAGACCCCACCCTCCATCCCCCATCCCTGCCCTCTGCACTTGCTTCTGTTTCTTCTCCCATCTATGCCAAAGGTGAGCTCCCTCAAGCTGCTTCAATGCTACCTTATCCAGGCCTTTCCTGACCATCCTTACTTAAAGCACAAAATAACTCACATCATTTCCTTTACTATCTTCCTTCTATCTATAGCTGGGAACACCTTCTAATATACTGAAAAATTACCTTATTGTGCTGTCATTGGGAACACAAGCTCCATAAAACCATGGTTCTTATCTCTATTGTCCACTCCTCTATTCCTGTCTGTTTTTCTCTCTCCCCCTCTCTCCCTCCCTCTTTTTGCAGCCCTAAGAATTGAACTCAGAGATGTTCTGCCACTCAGCTACATCTCCGGTCTTATTTATTTATTTATTTATTTATTTTCTGAGACAGGCCCTTCCTAAACTGACCATGCTTGGCTTGAATTTACAATCCTCCTGCCTCAGCATCCCAAGTGCTAGGATTATAGGTACATACCATCACACCCAGCTGTTTACTAGTTTTAGAGTTTAAAATGGTACTGGCACCTCACAGGCACAGAAGAGCTATTTGCTCTGAGCTAATGAGTGATCTGTGGGATCCTAGAAATAGACATGACAATGAACCTCTCCACTGCTAGGTCCAGACTTGCCTCTGCAAAAGCACCATCTGGCCCCAAGCTTCTACAAGTGCCTTAGCAGGTCTTTGCTTCTTTCTTTCTTTTTTTTTTTCTTTTCTTTTGGAGATAAGGTCTCACTATGTAGAAACTCACTGCTATCCTCCTGCCTCAGCCTCCCAGCTACTGAGATTCCAGGTGTGCGCCACCACATCTGGTTCCTGCTTTCATTTTTATGAGTTAGGAGCATAAGAAGCTTTGAGAGTGAGGCAATTACTCAAAGATCTAAATTAAGATGAAAAAAACAAGTTTTAAGATTTTTAAAACAGAGATCTTGAAGGTATAAGTTATATGAAAATACAAAAACACAAGAGAGACTTCTAGACATAAGGTAAAATTAAAGAGCCAGGAACACTCTGGACTTAATGGACTGGGGCCAGAATGATCACTTCCCCCCTCACCTTGCTCATCATTAAGGAGAATTAATGGCTTATTGAAATTAAGCTAGACTAGAATGGGTAAAATGGAAAAAATACAAGTAAGTCATACTATTAGTGTCTCTTCATTAAAAAGGTTTGTGCTACTATTGATTGAAGAAACTTTTCTGCCCATGCCTTGTACCCTGAGCAACTACTTTAAAGCTAACAATATTTAATGTATTAATTATTATTATTCTCCTATTTTTTTGTGAAACTTTGTTTTACCTTTTTTTCCATAAAATAAAAGGGGGGAAAAAAGGAAATGAAACTAGACTCCCATTGGAATCCATAATTCTCTGATGTTTACTGGAATCTGTTTTATTAGATTAAGAACACTTCTTTGATGTTTCCCTGAACCACTCATAATTCCCCATCTAAAATTAAAGTAAAGTTCGATTCTTTTACTCTGGTGGGATAAATGAGGGATGTGTGTATGTGTGCTTAATTAATGGAGTCAAAAAGCTACAGAAAAATCTGCCAGCAATGTCACCTCCAATTTCTGCAAAACTTCCCGAGGCTTTAAGATCAAAGCTCCAACCTTGTAAGAAGCCTTACCAACAAGCAATTACCCTTTTATAAGTGGTAGCTTATACATTTATATTAAAATACCAATCCTCAGATGACCTTTGGCATAGTTTTTTGTTCTCACGAGGTAAAAGAAAGATTTACAAATCCTCCCAAAGTACAGCCTTTAACAGTTATTTACAATAGCCTAAAAACTGCTAGAAAATAGAAAAAAAAAAAAAACACAAAAACTAACAATAATTAACCTGGATGCTGATATTTAAACAGGAAAGAGTGACTTCCAGCGAGAAAGTCTGGATTCCGTAGGCCCCATCTAGCAGATTAAACGTTTAATATGCATTTGAAGGGGAGGAGCAGGGGCATTTGTGGCTCAAAAATCACTAAAAAATGTTGTCCCTAAAGACAGTATCTCATGGGGCGTGGCTTTCTAACCTCTGCCCCTCAACGGGAAAGTTTCAGTAACACTAGGCCAGGATGGAAATCATCCTGAAGAACTCTGCACGTTCTACTTGATTCTGGCAAAATAAGCCAGTACTAGTGAGCTTATTATATCCCAAGTAATGTGCTCAGTGCCTTACAAGGACTGTTTCTTTTGAGTCTCACAATCATCTTTCAGGAAGGCATTATTATCCCAATTTTACGGATAAGAAATAAGCAGCCCCAGAGAGCCTAAATAATATGCTACGGAAGACACAACTAATAAGTGAAACAGAGATTTGACTTTTGACAATCAGGCTCTAGTGCCTGGCTCTAAATGCCCACCCTCCTACACAAGCCATAAGGTCCTATTCACTCGTTCGTTTGTTTTCCCTCTACCATATAACTATAACTCTTTGAGGTTAGAAACCCTGAGCCATTCATTCATTCATTCATTCATTCATTCATTCATTCATTCTTTTACCATTTAATCCTCATTCAATGAAATCATTTATTACATACTATGTCTAGGTATTGTTTTAAGTATGAAGAATGCATCAGCAAACAAACCAAGTCCTTATTTTCATGAAGCAAACATTGTAGTGGGGGAGATTAGAAAATAATAGTTGGTTAATATATTCTAAATCAGACAGTTAATGGTGCAATGGGGAAAGAAATAAAGCAGGCAAGGGTGTCTGGGTGTGACAGAGAGGTCAGAAGTTGCAATTTCATATGGAGTACTGCTCAAGATAGGCCCCGGGTGAGGGCAACATTTAAGTGACCTGCCAGAAACTGGAGTGAGCTCTGTACATTTCTAAGGAACAAGCCTTCAAATAGCAGGAAGATTTATTACAAATGTCTTGCAACAGTGGCAGAATGGTGTCTTTAAGGAACATCACGTAAATCAATAAAGAGCAGACCATGGAGCACAGGAGGCAGGGCACAGAGAAAGCTAAGACAGGTCACAGTGGACTAGCGGACCCTGGCAAAGACTTTGGTTTTAATATTTTTTCTCGCTTACAGCTACATCCCCTGAGCTGACACATACAGACACTTTCTAAACATTTGCTGAATGAATTGATTACTTTCTACTACCATGTATAAAGGAAAGGCTGGGGAGGGAAAAGAAAGAAATGAGATACTCAGTGGGGATGGCAAAAGACAAGCAAGGAGAAGGAAAAGGAAAGACCTCACATGAAGCTGCTGGCCCAAAGATCTCTGAATAGCTTTGCTTTTTTAATAAGCTCCAGCCTTGGAAGATCTTAAGCATTTTTCTTTAACTGACCCACAAGAACACAGGTCGGGTATGAGAAAAATGTTCAGAAGCTGACCTTGGCTGAGGAGAATGACATGGGTGGAATATCTGTAGATGTCAGGAACTCCAAGTAAACCTGGGTGAAGACTTTGGACTGTGTCCTACCGAGGAGCAAGGGGGCTGTTTTTAATCCTTTGGAATAGAACCCTGCAAGGCAGGCACTGCTCCACACAAGCCTAATTTGAGAAGTGGGCCACAGCCACCAAGCCTACCTTGGAAAAATCTTGGTCCTACCACCAAATTGGTTGCTCAGAAGAATTCAAGTCAAAGAAAAGAAGATGAACATCTCTTCCTGCAGAAAAAAGTCCCAATGGAGAACCCTGCACTATGCTTTTTGCTCATGAAGTTTGTTTCTCTGGGCAGTTTTTCCATGGTTAGAAAAAGCTAGAAGACACCGAAAGAGCTTCCTTCCCTTCTTTCCAACCTTGGCTGGGAAAGGTCTCTATTGTCCTTGCCCTTCAATTCTCCACAGTATCTCTGTGGTTGCCGCTGGCAGTGGGGGCAACAGCAGCAGCAAAAAGTCCCCAGTGTTCCTGCTCCCCTTGACAGTTGCAACATACTAAAAATTTCCCAGGAAAATAACACCTTCATTCCCAGCCCCAACCTGTACTGTCCAAAGAGACAGTATGTGTCTCTTGCTGCAACTTGTTTCTTATCAAAAAGACAGTTATCTAAGCATATTTGCTCTCACACGCTTGCCATAGAGTTTCTTCGAGCTCCATTCCAAGTCCCCATCATCCATGTCTTTTCTCTGGCTTGTTTCCACACTCAGAACCTTGTAGGTCATCACTATCTTTCCCTTCCACTTCTAGTTCCTTATAATTCTAAACAAAATTCCAAGTCCAGCTTGTTAGCACACCACAACTGGGGTATCTACAATAGAAAAAGCAAGGAGGGATAGGAGGAGGAAAGGGAGGAGATACCACTCAATCAACTACATGTTCTCTTAATGAGCCTAGATCTTTCTCAGATTCAAGACAAATTAGCACATTATTAACAAATCAGTCCAATTTTGAGACTCAGTTTTTCCAACCACAGGAAGTTGGTATTGCAATTCTTCAAGAAGCTTACAAAGCCTGTTATGAAAAAGCAAGTACAATGAACATGAGTTTGGTATCATGGCATCCTGTCATTTTCAAAACTACTTTTCTCTCCCATGATTACAAAAACACTCAGCGTAGCTCACTTTATTTAAATTGGCGTTTACTGCAACTTTAGAAGAAGCCAAATGAAAAAGAACTGTGTTTCCCTGGTCTGGGGGCCAGATTTCACTCTCAGAGAGTAAGTTTATAAAAATATAAATACTTTTTAAAAGTCAAATAAGAAAGAAGTGATAAGAAAAACATAAAATTAATTCAAACAGCCAATTCATTTTCCTTTCCAAGGTTTAGAAATATTTTTTTAAAACCAATAAATTTACTTTAATGAAGTCTATATATACTATATTTAAGGAGAATAATTAATTTACTTTTCACAATCATACTTACGATTCTCGCTCCAATTATAAGCTAGAACTTGTGCTCTCCTTTGACTCACAGTGGCCACCTATATGTCCCTTGTCACCCATGCTAGGAACCCTTTGCCTAAAGGGTCAAAACTCAGGGTTCCTAGGATGAGCTTATAGAGGAATTCCCTAAATCATACACAAAGTTTTATGACATGATTTTTTTCTAAATAGAGGGTCCATAATTTTAACAGGAGTTTTTGATCAATTCCTTACATCCATTGCTAGAAAAAGTCAGAACCACTCTTTTAGCTTATCAAGCTACACTAAAAGCTTTCCAGTTACCACTCAATATATACAAGTTGCCTTTAAGTTTCTTATCAATTTGGTCGTTTCCAAGTATCAGCATACGTTTTTTTAAAAACCTGTTGGACAATTCTACATTCTTTTGGGGGGAAAAAGATAACTACATGTCCTGCCTCCCTTTTCCAAATGAGGTGGGCAGAGGGCTACTTCATGGAAACATGGTTATCTCTTGGGTCTTATGAATCCCATCTTGGGAACAGAAACCCAGCACAGTTACAATCTGAGGTGAAGCTGTCAACAGCATGCCTTCGGTATCTACTTGAACAACCATCACTGCCATCCCATAAAGCTAGAGTTCTGCAGTCACTGCTTGTTCCCATGGAGAATTCCTATGATGCTGCTGGATGGGAATGGCATCTACTTGGAAAAAGTAAATAAAGAGCTCCCAAAGATAACCAACCCGGCAGGGAAGAGAACTTCTTTCTATTTTCCCTCATGTGATTATGGCTGGGTGTAATTCTAAGACAGTACTAGATTAAAGTTTTCTGGTTAACCCAAAGCAATTGGCATAGTTACAGGGAGAAAATAGAAACAATGCTTGTTGTGTTGAGACTGAGTCCTTTGTTCCAACACTGTTTCCTGGAACTGACCGTGTGGGCCACAGCCGAGCAGGGCATGAGATTTGAACAGAACAAAGGTGAAGGTAAACTCCTGACCTTTACCATCTTTGAGCCCATGAGCACTAGATTTTTGGAGTCAATTTCCTTGTATTTAATCTATTGTTATTACAACAAATCAACCACACAGTGGCTTCAAATAAATGTGCTGTTTTATAGTTACAGAGTGAGAAGTCCAACGCAGAACTCAAGGGGCTTATGTTAAGCCGGCAACAGGGCTGCATTTCCTTCTAGAAGAAGAATGTTTAATTGCCTTTCTGGTTTCTAGCAGAGGCCTGTGTCTCTTGACTCATGGTCTCCTTCCTCCTTCCTCAGAGCTAGCAGTACAGCATCTCTCTAATGCTAAAATACTGCCTGCATCCTCAGATCCCCATCTCTGACTCTCTTCTGCATCTGTTTTTCATATTTAAGGACCCTTGCAATCACTACACCCACCTAGATAATCCAAGATAATCTTATTTTAATATCTACTTAATTACATCAGTAACCAAAATTCCCTTTGCCAACAACTTAACATATGCATAGATTTCGGGGATTAGAATTCAGACATCCTTTAGGGCTGTTATTCTGCCTACCACAGATTGATGTGTGAATTACTATAAATGTTGTATCCCCTATTGTTCTAAGTTTTCTTTTCCACTTGATAAAGCATGAGCCAGGAAAAGCATAGGGCCTGTCAGGAAGGACAGGCCCTGTAAGTTTTCAATGCTCTTCTCTATGCTAGAAGCATTTCAATACCCAAAGTTTCTGACACTCCTTGTTCCCATCCAGTCTTCCCTTCCTCACAGTCACAGGAAATAAGATCTGAGTTCAATTTATCCTTTAAGAACCTGCTTTGTTTTTTAACTCATAATATACCCAAAAAGTGTTTTGCCTACAAGTCATCCACACCCAGACCTAAAGAAAATCTACTTAGACTCATTGACTCCTATAAAAATCTTAAGAAATGGCCTTCATTTATAAATAAATTCTTACCCTAGCCCAGACATCTGTTTTTAAGGTAGAAACAATGCAATTTTTTTTTTCTGTATGTAGTACAGGGTCTACAGGGTCTCAGTACACAGATCCTTCAGGCTTTTCAGCCTCCCAAATTCTGGGATTACAGGTGGGTGCCTCCAGGCCCAGTCTCATTCACATCTCAGCACGCCCTGGAGGCAGGGCCAGTATGGCAGGCCAGGTATGGAACATCCGGCCCCTGC
>NW_004525365.1:0-522 GCF_000260255.1 Octodon degus
AAAAAAAAAGAATATATGCAGTGTATTATTTGTTGAAACTGTAGTTCTGATTTGATTTGAAGCTGTCTCATTGCTATCTGTTTATCAATAAAATTTTGAAAAATAAAAATAAAAAAATAAAAAGTTGCATCCCAAAATCTCAAAAAAACAACAATCAAAACTGATTGTTATGATTTAAACTTTTGTTAATTCCATGATGTTCTTTTTCACTACTGAGGATGTCATAGAATTCACCAATGCCAAATTTGTCTGTTCTGTTCAAAGCTCTATTTTAAAATTACATTTTAAAGAAAGTATATTTTAAACTTTCTATTTAAAGATCTATTCTCTCCATTATCTCCATAATAAAGCAAACTGTGTGTCATTGGCTCAGCCGCTGATGCCAATTAAATAAAATGTTGGAAATAGAGATAAAAGTACACAGCCAAGAGTCACATGGAGAGAAAACACTCTCTCAGGCTTTCACAGAGAGCACATTGGCCAAGCAATGGCCGTCACTCATCCACATGGCTGACACTGACA
>NW_004525365.1:1131-9480 GCF_000260255.1 Octodon degus
TTCTAATGGTGTTTGTAAATATGATCTCAAGTCCACATCTTGTACAGCAATTAACCACTAAGAAGAATGTATGCAGTGTGTTGGTTATTGAAACTGTCCTAGCGATTTGATTTGAAACTGTCTCATTGCTATCTGTTTATCAATAATATTATGAAAAAAAAATTTAAAAAATTAAGAAATGAAAAAGTACACAGCCACATGCTGTATTGTCTGGTACATACTGCTTGGGCTCCTAGGTTCCTGACCTCTCAACCAATAGCCCAGACACAACTCTGTTCTTTTGTTATTTTGGGTACACATTCACAAGCAGCCATTTTTCTTCAGATGCACTCAGTATTGAATAAAGGGAATTTCACATTTCAGCACCTATTCTCTAAGATTTATATTCTTTCTTCCTTTCTCTCTCTCATAGCCTGTGAATAGAATATATCATTTTTATGCATCTCAATATGTGTCCCCCTTTCTTTCTTCTGTGTAAGCAAAAAAAAATTTAAATATTCACCTATATTATAACTGAAATAGCCCCTTTTAAAATCTACTGTATTCAAATGAAATTAATTTTTGGTGATTTGTGAATCTAGCTGTGAATAAATAAATTCATAATATACTTAAGTCCATCCTTAGAATAGGTTTGTGAGTTTGGGAATGTGATAAGACAAAACCTCTCTTTAAGACAAAAGAATTTCAAAATGATACAAGGATATAATCTAAATTGTGAGTATATGTTAAAGTTACACACTTAAACTACAGCAGACTATATATTTTCTGGCCCACTCCACTGGTAAGAACGTGAATAAGCTTATTACCTTCACCTGTCAGGCAAAACCCTTCAAGAAACTGTGCCTCACATTACAAACTGCTATTTCCCTAAGAATTATTAGTACCTACTAAACAGGTAAGTACTAAAAAGGGACCTAACCTTTCAAGGTCGGTGAAGACTCAGGACATAGGAGAACCTGTACTGTAACATCTTGTAACTCAGTTGTGTACCAAATTTTTATGTTAAGAAGATTATGCAGCCACAGAGGAAAGTAATCGATGATGTAGAGTGGACCTAAGGAGAGACACATGGAGAGAAAACATTCTTTCAGGCTTTCACAGAGAGCAAACTGGTCAAGTAATGGCCATGACTCACCCACGTGGCTGACACTGACAAAGGATCTGCAAACTATGGTACAGGGTTTCAGGATAAATCCCGAGGGGATTTGACTCACCTTGCCAGATACAAAAGATACATTTCTTGTTATATAGGTCTTGCTTTATCTTGGTCTTAATCATACAGCAGAAAAGTACAAGCATGAAGTATAAAACGTAAAGCCATATTAATACGCTGAGCTATAAAGGGCTCTAGTCAACAACTCCTGACACTGCCAGTCTTATGGAAAACTCACTACTATTATGGACTCCTGGATTATATTGTATTATTTTGCTGAATTCACACACTTACAATATTTAAATGACAATAGAATACCCTTCTCTGACAAAACTAAATAAAAAAGGTGGTTACAATTGAATGACCATTTGGTATCTGGATATTCAAAATAGTTAGGATAGATATACATCTGCATTCTCTTAATTCAATGAATAGAGAGATTTTTTTCTAATAGCGTCTGTGGACAGGATATCATGTCTGCATCTTGTACAATGAATAACCACTAAGACAGCAATATGCAATGTGTTAATTATTGAAACTGTGCTAGTAATCGATTTTGAAACTGTGTCATTGCTATTTGTTTCTTAGTAAAATTATTTAAAAAAAAAAACAGGGCTGGGGAGATGGCTCAGTAGAGTAAGCACTTGCCTTGCAAGTGCAAGGGGCTGAGTTCAATCCCTGGTTCTGCCAAAAAATTAAATTAAATTAAAAAGTACCTACTAAACAGTGACTTAGAATACATACAAACTCTAGAAAAGTGACTTGTCAATGGACCTGAATTTTTTTTCTCTCATTTCCTGAGTAAATAATGCACAATACCTAGCAATGTGGTGAAATATTAGTGGAAGTCAGTCTGCATAACTTTATTTGGGTACTGGAAATTGTTCCATGTGTTGCCAACAAAACCAGATGGAACATATCATTTCAAAGAAAGAGGTAATGAAACTTCCCTTGAAGAAATTGCTTAAGAAAAACGGTAACACTTGATAACAGAGTGAACTTTCACAGCACACATCATGTGACACTTAAATGGGGAAACACAAAAGCAAAAACAAGAGTAAACAGCTAACTTCATTCCTTATACATTTGAATCTGGTATCTCAAGAGTCCCAGGTCCTCACCTTACTACCATCTATGTGGTCATCAGGTCTACCAAAGAGATAATATTCTGGCACATGTCCTATCTGCGATTTAATCAATCCAAGTGCCACTGAACTCAAGGCTAAAAGATAAGGAATGTATGTAGACAGCTTGTGGATCTGGACATCATGTACCAAATAACTTTCCAATTGCATAATCACTGGTTTTATTAACATAAAACTTCAGTGACAAGAAGGTTCTCAAGATTCATGGGAAATTTTCTCTCATTCCAGTAAATGAATTGCTGACAAATATTCACAGCTGTTGTATAGCTTTAATTAAGGCTGGAAATTAGGCAGTTCAACTTCAGTGGATAACCTCTCATTAATAATTCAAAATGAAAAGAAAAACTCTGGACAAAATGCATCTTTATGTAACACTTCAAGACAGGCAGGATAGCAAATGCTGCATATTTTCAGTAGCTCTTTACCAACATTTATCACTTTCTCACATGAATATCCAGTTTCAAGTTGTTTTCATTGCTTCCTACTACCAGTAATATCTTTTATTCTGTTCCTATATCTCATTCTTGATCTGTTAGCATTACCTCCAACACAGAAAGCCACGTGATCAATTTGTGTTCAGTTCACATTCAATAGTTGAAACCTCATTTTAACTCTAGGCTTTATTATTGGGAATCCAGTTTTGCTTCTACCTATCTGCATGGCCACGAATTAGTTACAGCACTTTCTGAAATTTAATTTCTCCATTATTAAAGTGACATAAAGGACTACATAATGCTAATACACACTCAAGCTATCATATTCTTAAAACTCAAGACAGAATCAAAGTGATTTCCATATCTCAAAGTTATTTCACTGCATGCATCATTGAATGTGGCTTTCATACAATTTATCAACTAAGATAAACAATACTAGCCCCATTTTGCAACAAGGAAGATTGCCATAGCAGTAAATAATTTTATTTAAGCTATACCACCAGTTGGTAGCAGAAGGTTTTGAAAGTCTAAATTCAGTGCCATTTCTTTTCTACTTGGATGTTCAGAATACACTGGTAAGATGAACAAAGGCTCTAATGTGATGCTTGAGGAACAAGAATACAGAGAGTTGCAGATTAAAAACAGATTTTTATTTGTCTGACTCTCTTCAACTGAAAAACAGCTGTCTTTCTCTTGACAATTTTCTGAATAAAATATCCTGGTAAAATTCTGAGAAGGTACAGGAAAGGATGAAAAGCTTCAGACAAAAAGTGAAGAAGAGGGAGAAAAGGGAGAGATATAGCACCTGAAACATGGAGTGAAAATTTAGGGGGAAAAGATACTTATAGAGGACTTTTGGGAAATTTTATTCTAAAGCATACATTAAAACTCCTTTCCCATCTCCACAAGCAAAAGCCAGATTTTAAAAATACACGATTTGTTTAATGCTTTTAGTTAGACTTGCATTTTGCATTGATTTTTTAGATGTCCATACATTTTCAGATGGATTCCAACATTTGAGTTATAATAAAAAGAAAAGTGCTTTTTATAAATTCTTACCATTGGCATGGAAGCCAAATTAGACAAAGCAAGTACAGCTTCACAATTCAAATACAAAATCTTGCGCGCACTCTCACTCTCACTCTCTCTCTCCTTGCTCTCTCCTTGCTCTCTCTTTGCTCTCTTCCTTCCTCCATCACTCAATCTCCCCCTCAAACATCCACACACAAAGCATTTATAAGTATTTTTAACTGAAAGTATGTAATGCTATACTTGCTTTGTGCTGAATACACCTGGGAAAAGTTGTTAGTTATACAAGGTAACAAACAAGGAGGATATGAAAATGCCCTTCCCTCTGACCCCTGACTAAATGCTGAGCCTGCAGGCACTGAAACTGGTGCACTACATGGATATTACAGATAGTCAAGATTCTTCTGAAGTGTAAAGAAGCTCCAGTATCCTGAAAAATAAATCAGCATAAAACCAAGGGAAGGATTTGAATATTCTGACCTGAATAAGTGCTTTTCAATCCCTAAACTGTTTCCCAAAAGATGACTATTCCATTGTGAGTGACCCGAAACTGGAAGTCTGAAAATTTATCTGCAAGAGCTCTGCAAATGAATACAGCACATGCATTGTGCTGTATTCATTTGCAGAGGTGGGGAAAGATAATATCACAAACTTGAGGACTATGTAAACCACTGGTATAAGAAGAAACAAGGATCAGTTCCAAGGGATTTTTAAGTTTCATATTTTAACCTATTTTCTAAATCCACTCATAGAATTTGACATGAATAGAAAACAATAACGTTATTCATACAATTTTCTTAGCCAATAAATATTTTTTACTCTTAAAAGGATAAAAGTCACTGTGTAATAATCAAATCAGTTTGGCAAAAGTCAATAACAATTATAAATACATATACATCTAACCTAAGTATATGTAATTACAAAAAGCAAATATTGGACTAAGAGAAAAGGCTATAATATAATAGCTGGGGATTGTAACATTGGACCTTTGTCATTGGATAGATCATCCAGACAAAGCAAACACTGGAGTTAAACTATCCTATACAGCAAATGGACCTAAGAAGCACAGAACATTT
Source organism: Octodon degus (assembly GCF_000260255.1). Taxonomy (NCBI): domain Eukaryota; kingdom Metazoa; phylum Chordata; class Mammalia; order Rodentia; family Octodontidae; genus Octodon; species Octodon degus. Next base: position 5,969 of record NW_004525365.1, read on the forward strand.
TATCCAACAGCTGTATAGTAGACATTCTTCCCAACAACACATGGAACATTCTCTAAGATAGACCATATGTTAGGCCACAAATCAAGGGTCAAAAAATTGAAATCATGGCATGCGTCTTCTCAGATATAATTGAATAAAAATAGAGATGCATAACAAGAAGAATTTAAAAATTGTGAAATACATAAAAATTAATGTTCCCTTGACTGACAATATTGACTTGGTCAATACGGAAATCAAAAACAAATCTGAAAATTTCTTGAAACAAACAAAAATAAACAACATGCAAAAATCTGTGACATGCAAAGAAAGTCCTGAAGGAAAAGTTTATATCAATAAATGCTGGCATAAAATAAAGTGCAAAGACTTCAAATAAACAACAAATGATATAACACAAGGAACTAGAAAAGTAAGAACAACCCAACCCAAAACTGATAGAAATAATTAACAAAACTCAGAGCAAAAATGGAAACCAAAATGAAAGGATATGACACAAAGATTTAGTTTAGATGCAGATAAATAAAATCAAAGATATAAAAGGTAAAATTAAAAAATAGAAAAAGGAAACATTATAACTGATGCAACAGAAAGTCAAAAGATCACCAGCAACTATCATGAAGACCTATATGATAATGAATTGGAAAACCTAAATGAAATGGATATATTTCTGAACATGTGCAACTTAGAGAAGTGAACCATAAGGATGTAGAAAACACTCCAACAACAACCATAAAGATTAGGGCAGCAATAAAAAAATAGTATCCCAAAAAGATAAACCTAGAATGACATAATATTATTTCTAGTTTTACCAGACCTTTAAAAAAGTTACACGAGTAATGAATTCACAGTGAAAGAACCATTCTCACAAAGAAAAAGTGAAAAACCTAGGAATTAAGCTAACCAACGAAGTGAAAGACTGCTACATTAAAACTACAGTGCTATTTCTTGTTATATAGGACTTGCTTTACCTTGGTCTTTAACTACCCAGCAGAAAAGTATAAAAATAAAGCCATATTAATATGCTGAGCTGTAAAAGGCTCAAGTCAACAACTCACATTGCCTGTCCTATGAATAATTATTATTATTCATCAGACTGTCAATATTAATATTATTATGGACTGCTGGACTATATTGGATTATGGAAACGGAATATCCTTCTATGACAAAACTAAACAAAATAAGTGTATACAAAATGAAAACCTATTTTGCATCTGTATATACAAAATAGGATAGATATACAGCTACTTTCATCCAATTCAATGAGAAGAAAGATTTTTTTATTAATTTTATTGTCAAACAAATAGCAATGAGACAGTTTCAAAACAGGTGAGTAGGACACTTACAATAATTCATATATTGCATATTGTTGTCTTCATAGTAGTTATTCCTAGTACAAGATACAGACATGACATCATGTCTAAACACTATTAGCACAAATCTTTTTTCTCATTGGACTAAGAGCAAGTAGCTGTATATTTATCCTAACTATTTTTTATATACAGATATATAAATTTTTCACTAAAATAAGGTCCTTCATCTGTATCCCTTTTTTATTTAGTTTTTTCAGAGATAGGTATTCTGTTACCATTCAAATATTGTAGGTGCATGAATTCAGCAGAGTAATCCAATAGAGTCCAGTAGTCCATAATAGTAGTGGGTTATCTGCGAGACTGGCAATATCAGAAGATGTTGACTTGAGCCTTTTACAGTTCAGCATATTAATATGGCGTTACTTTTTATACCTCATTTTTATAGTTTTTTGATGGATGGTTAAGACCAAGATAAAGCAAAACCTATATAACAAAAAATGTAACTTTTGTATCTGATAAGTTTGGTCAAATCCCCTCAGGATTTATCCTGAAATCCTACCACAATTTCTAGATCTTTTGTCAGTATCAGCCATGTGGAGGATCCACAGCCATTGCTTGACCAATTTGATATCTGTGAAAGCCTAAGAGAATGTTTTCTCTCCATGTGACTCTCCTTAGGCACGCTCTATAGCATTGATCACTTTCCTCTGTGGCCCCATAATCTCCTTGATCAGAAAATTTGGGATACCACTTAGTTACAAGATGTTACAGTACAAGTTCTCTTATGTCTTGAGTTTACACTGACCTTGAAATGTTAGGTCCAACATGTTGGCTATCCTTGTAGCTCTTCTTTTTCTCTAATTTTTTAGTCTGCAAAATTAGGTTGTTAACCCTCCACAAGAGAAGCTTAATGATATTATTACCCTATATGGTAGGCAGTTGAGCTTAACATCAGTATCTTTCTGAATATCAAACACTTTAGATATGGAACAGGTGTTTTGCATTAATCATTGATTTGCTAAACTTTAAATCCCTACAGAATGTGAAAAAGAAAAAAGGAATAATAATATATGTTTATATCTGTGAACTAAGCAATTGCACAGAAGATAGCAATTTGTAACACTAGGGTCATGCTTGGGATGCCAGCGATTCTAGTCTTCTAAATATTGCTGCTTGTCATAACATACCAATTACTACCCTACTGTCTCTCAAGTAAATATTTGTTTTTTTTAAAAAAAAAAAAGGGTAACAAATGAAAACAAGTATATTGGATCATTTTGCTGAATTCACTCACCTACAATATTTAAATGGCAATCGAATACCCATCTCTGACAAAACTAAACCAAAAAAGGAGACACAAATGAAGGACACTTTTGTATCTCTGTGTACAAAGTTGCTAGGGTTCCCCCCAAAAAACCACTACAAAATAGTTAGGATAGATATACAGTTACTTTCTCATAATTCAGTGAGATAAAAGATTTGTACTAATAGTGTTTGGACAGAATACCATGTCTGCATCTTGTACTATGAATAACCACCATGAAGACAACAATGTACAATATATTAATTATTAAAACTGTCCTACTAATCGATTTTGAAATTGTTTCACTGCTATTTGTTTCTCAATAAAAATAATAAAATAAATAATAGTAAAACATAGAAATAAACAAATACATATTTTTACCCAGAAATTTAGAAATCTAACCATATACAACATTGTAGCAGGACAGTTCTTTGACATTTTTTTCTTGTCATTTGTTTTCATTTATTACCTTTTTTTCTTTTTCTAACAACCATTTACTTGAGAGAGAGTATAGCGGTAAATGATGTTACATTAGAAGCAGTACACCTTTAGAAGACCAAAATGACAGGCATTCCAAGCATGGTCCTAGTATTACACTTTGCTATCCTCGGTGCAGTTGCTTAGTTCACAGGTATCAGCATATATAGTTAGTCAGGGTGAGAATGCTACCAATTAACTTCTAGGTTTCAAAAAACTGAAGGAGATTCTCTGGATCATTGCCTTAACCATCCTGTGTATATAAATATGGTTTTTCCACTGAAATGTTTCCTAGCTTTTCTCCTTTGCCTCCCTTCATTAAAACAAGAAATTATTGAAAAAAGAAACCACAAAAACAACATAAATACATGGAAATTAAACAATGACCTCCTAAACAACTAGTGAGTCACAGATGAAATTAAAGA
>NW_004525365.1:13233-15551 GCF_000260255.1 Octodon degus
TGAAATTTTGTACCTTTTTTTCTTTAAAATAAAAAAAGAAAAAATATGATTTTTACAGATAAAAAAAAGAAGAAAATTTATGGCACTAAATTTGCACATTAGGAAAACACAACAAGCCCAAATAAATGATCTCGTGCTGTACCTCAAGCTACTAGAAAAGGAAGAGTAAGTCAAGCCAAAACCCCAAGGAAGAAATGAAATTATAAAAATAAGAGCAAATATTAATGCATTGAAGATGAAGAAAACAATACAAACAATAAATCAATCAAAAAGTTTGTTCTTTGAAAGAATAAATAAAACTGAGAAACCCTAGCCAAGCTAATCAAAACAAAAGGAAAGAACAACAAAAATTCATGCAATGAAGCTTGAAATGTGTGCAATCTCTACAGACCTTAGTGAAATTCAGATCAATGCCTACTTCCAAATCTTTAATATTACAAAATGGAAAACAGAGGAAATGGGCAATTTCATAGATCCAAACAAAATGGCAAACCTGAGGCAGGAAAATATACAAATTCTGAATAACCCAATAATGAGAAATTAAATTGAAAATGTAATAAAAATCCTACTAACAAAACTCAGGTCACAATGGAATCACAACAGAATTCTACAAGAAATATCGAGATTTAATGCCAACATTTCTCAAAATCTTCAATGACATCAAAAGGGAAACAATTCCAAACTCATTGCTAGAGGCAAGTGTTACTCTGATTCCAAAACCAGAAAAAGATCCAACTAAAAAAGAAAATGATAAACCAATCTCTAATGAATATAGATGCAGTTATCCTCAATAAAATACTAGCACACAAAATGCAGCAAATCATCAAGAAGATTATACACCAAGGATTATACACCTGGATTCATTCCAGGAATGCAGAGATGGTTCAACATACACAAATCCATAAATGTAATACACCACATCAATACCACAAAAACCACTTGATCATCTCAACAGATGCAGAAAAAGCTTTTGACAAAGTCCAACACTCATTGATGATAAACATTCTACAGAAAATTGGAACAGATGGTCTATATCTCAACCTGATAAAAGCCATCTATGGGAAACCAGTAGCTAACATCATACTAAATAGACAAAAAAATGAAGGTATTCACTTTAAAATCAGTAACAAAACAAGGATGTCCACCTACTCCACTCTTATTCAGTATAGTTCTGGAAACATTAGCCAGAGCAATTAGAAAACAGAGAAATAAAAAGAATAAGGATTGGAAATGAAGAAATGAAATTATTATTTGCAGATACATGATACTCTTCATAGAGGACCCCAAAAACTCCACCAGGAGTCTTGCAGATTTAATCACAAATTCAGAAACATTGCAAGATAAAAATTCAACACCCAAAAATCAGTACCATTTTTGTATACAATGAACACACTCAGAGATAAATTAGGGAAACCATGCCTTTCACAATAACAGCCTAAAAAATTAGATATTCATGAAGTGAGATTAAGAATAAATCTTACAAAAGTTAAAAGATTTATACAGTGACATTTATAGTACTCTGAGAAAAGAGATTGAAACAGGTTTGAGCAAATTGAAAAATATTCCATGATCCTGGATAAGAAGAACCAACATTGTGAAAATGGCATCGTGAAAATTACTATAGAGATTCAATGCAATCACAATTAAAATAGCATTGGTATACAGCAAAAAGCTAGAGAAAACATTCTTCAAATTAATTTGTAAATAGAAGAGACCATCATATCCAAAGCAACTCTGGGAAACAAAGGAAAAGCAGGAGGTTCACAATTCCTGGCCTGAAATTATAGTATAAATCTGTGATAAAAATCAGCATGGTACTGGAATAGAGACAGACCTGAGAATGAGAGGAATAGATTAGAAGATACAGACACAACTACAATCACGTTCAGCCACCTTACTTTTGATAAAGGGGTCAAACATGTTCACTGGCAGAAAGATAGCCTCTTTAGTAGATGGTGCTAGAAAAACTGGCTTTCCAAGTGCCAAAGGCTACAACTATACCCACAACTATCACCATGCACAAAGTTACAGTCAAAATGGATCAAAGATTTAAATGTTTGAAAAAGAAGCACTAAATATTCTGGAGGAAAATGTAGGTAGAAATCTTAAAGATGTAGGAGTACATAGAGAGCTCATGAACCAAAACCAAACTGAATGGGAAATACTTCAAAGAATCAACAACTAGGATCTCATCTTTTTTTAAAGTTTCTGCTCTTCAAAGAAAATCTCCACCCTAGTATAAGAACTCGAAAGAAGAAATACAAATAGAAAGGTATAATACAAGTAAAAGGGAAGCAGGATCTCAAGGACTAACTAAT
>NW_004525365.1:16861-17720 GCF_000260255.1 Octodon degus
GGATACAAATGAACAACCATTTTATATCTGTATATTCAAAATAGGATATAAATATACAGCTATATTCTCTTAATGAAGTGAATACATAGATTTGTTCTAATAGTGTTTGTAAACAGGATATCATGTCTGCATCTTGTAAAATGAAAAACCACTAGGACAATAATATACAATGTAGTTATTATTGAAACTGTCCTATTAATCAGATTTGAAACTGTCTCATTGCTGTTCATTTCTTAATAAAATTATGGAAAAAAGAAGATCAGAGCTCAGAAACTTTACTTACATCATTACTTCAACTCCCTTTTTTTCTACTAGAAATATCTCTAATCACCTTTACAGTTAAACTCCTGGACAAATTCTAAGTGAATGATCACAGTCTTTCCTCACTAAATAAGGCTGAGGTATGGGCAAAATCCTAGGAAGCAATTCAATATTCAACTGGCAGTCAGTGCAAAGGCCCTCAGGTTGTTGGCACTAAATTGTATCCCTGGTAACAGTCTGCCTGGTGCAAACTGCCACTTGATGGTAGGATGAGTTTGAACTTGCAAACTTCCTGCCTTAGCCCCTCAGAGCTATGCAGAAGAGCGATGCACCACCACTCATGGCTTATCACTACAAAAAGAATGTATTTTTCTAATTTTAAGAAGAAGTAAATCTCTGAAGGTTAAGTCAAATATCTGAGGTTGCTTAACTATTAAGTAGTACGGTGTTATTTACACTTAAGTTTCTGATTATTAGTCTGATGTTGTCTTCATTACTTTTCTCTCATTGGTGGAACAGAGTAACTGATGCCCAAAGTCAAGGAAGGAAAGGTTTATTTAGCTTACACTTTGTGGAAGGTTCAGTCCATAGTAAGCTG
>NW_004525365.1:18995-20725 GCF_000260255.1 Octodon degus
AGCCCAGGCCCAGTGAGTGTGTGGGAGAGCTTCCAGCTACCCTATGCCAATGGGACCTACTGGTTCCAGCCCAGGCACAGCGTGGGTGAGACCCTCTTCCACCCCCTTGGGACACCCCCAACCACTCCGCAGCACCTCCCCTACCCCAACTGCTTAGTAGGAATTACTGCCACGTTCCGGAAAACCCCAGACCCAGTAATAGCCCAGGCCCTGTGAGAATGTGGGAAAGCTTCCCACTACCCTGCACCAGTGGCATCTACTGGTCCCAGTCCAGGCACAGTGTGGCTGACACCATCTTTCACCCTCTTGGGACGCCCCCCATTACTCTGTTGTACCCACCCAAATTCCAACCACAAAGTAGGAAGCTCTGTCACGTTCCGGGAAAACCCAGATCCAGTCCTAGTCAAGGCCTGGTGAGTCTGTGGAAGAGCGACCACTCAGCAATACTCCAACTTGTCCCCTCCAGACTCAGGTCAGGCCTGGCATGCAGGCCTGGGGTGAAATCCTTCAGCTGCAATCCCTGCAGAGAGTTTAGGGGACAGCACCATCAGGCTAGTCCAGGAGCAGAACATCCTGCCAGAGGGGCACAACAGGTTCACCCCCAAGGTCAGCAACAGGAAGGAACTGAGCACAGCAGCCAAACCCAAGCCAGGCACATCTGAATAAATCCAAACTTTGTAGATCTACATCTGAACCTCAGTAGGTTCTAAGGATATAACTGCAACAAAGATCTACAACAAAGGTCAGTAGACAGTGCTACATAAAATGACAATGAGAAGGAGAAAAATGCAATCTCAGAACCCAAGCCCACCCATAACAAGAGCAGAAGACACTAACACAGAAAAAATTGGGAATCACAGCTGAAAGCAATGAATCAATGGCTTCTGAAAAAATGAAACAGCTGCAAAAAGGTATAGAGGAACTCAGATAGGAAATCAAAAACTAATACCTGAATTAATAACATCTGAAGTAAGGAATCAAATGCATAAACATATGGAGGAAACACAATGCCCACTCAGAACAAGTGCAGAGGACACTACCACAAATGTATGAATTAATAGTGTCGGTAAATAAGCAACAGCAGAAAGTCATACAGGAACTCAGGGCAGAATCCTTTTCTACTAGCTCAGCTCAAATGTATGAATTAATATCATCGATAGTAAATAAGAAACTGCAGAAAGTTATAGAGGAACTCAGAGCAGAATTCTTTCCTAAAATAAAAAAAGAATTCTCAGAACTCATAGCATCTGAACTAAAGAATCAACTACAGAAAGACAGGGAGGAAACACTATCTGAAAAAAACATTGCAGTAAAAGAATTTCTAACTGCTTCTAAAGAAGACATTGATAAAAAAAAAATAGAGGAGATTAGAAAAATGAGAGATTCCTTGAAAGAGCAATACAGGAAAGAAATAGATCGCATGAAGCAGAGTCAAAGAGATATAGAGAAAATTAAAATCTCAATCACAAGCTTACAAAACAATTTAATTGAAAGTGAAGACAGAGTTTCAGATCTTGAAGATGCTGGTGCAGCTAGTGAAAAGATAAGAAAAGATTTTTAAAAAAAAAAAACTAGGATGCAGGAAAAAATAATCCATCATCTGCAAGGTGATGCAAAGATGAACAATGTCAGACTAATAGGTATCAATGAGAAAGAAGGAGTCAATACAAATGACATTAAAAAAATATGGGCAGAAGTAATAGCAGAAAACTTCCCAAATATGAGGAAAC
>NW_004525365.1:22182-22809 GCF_000260255.1 Octodon degus
CTACAATTCAGTGAAAATTCAAGCACAACTTACCGTAATTTATGAGATATTATGAAAGCAGTTCTCAGAGGGAAATTCATAGGTGTGAACTCCCACATTAGGAAAACACAACAGGAACAAATAAATAACCTAATGCTGCACATTCAACAACTAGAAAAGGAAGAGCAAACCAAATGCAGAGCCCAAAGACAGGAAGAAATCATAAAGATTAGAGCAAAAATTAATTCCATTGAGATGAAGAAAACAATTCAAAGAATTAAAAAAGCAAATCGCTGGTTCTTTGAGAGATTAAATAAAGTCGATAAGCCCCTAGCTAACCTCATCAAAAAGAGGAAAGAAAAAATTCAAATACAAGAAATAAGGAATGAAAAGGGGGTAATTATCATAGACACAGTGGAAACTCAGAAGATTATCAATAGCTACTTTGAGAAACTTTACTCTCACAGAATAGAAGACAGAGAAGAAATGGACAGATTCCTAGAAAGGTACGACTTACCAGAACTGAATTGACAAGACATAACCACTCCCAATAGCCCAATAACAGCCAGTGAAATATGAGATGTATTAAAAACCTATGAACAATTAAAACTCCAGGTCCAGATGGATTCACAGCTGAATTCTACAAGA
>NW_004525366.1:0-2665 GCF_000260255.1 Octodon degus
TTCTTACTCTTTAAAATAAAATTTTAAATATTTTTTTAAAAAATTAAAAAGAAGACCTAAATGAAAGACTCAGGCCCTTGAATTAGAAGCATATGATAAAGATGTCGCTACTTGTCAAATTATTTTGTAAAGCCAATCCAGCTTAAGCCACCTGCTTGGCTTGTCGGGAAATGTGCCTTGCCTGCCTGTCATAACATTAACATGAAAGAACTAAGAGTTAAGAAAAGTTAAGAAAATTTTGAAGACAGATTGAATGCTTATTGTCTTAGTCAGGGTTTTACTAGAGAAACAGATATAATACAAAGAACAGAGATAACACAAGATGTACCAGTCACAGAGTCAGAGGAGGAAGCGTGCGGAGGGCGTCTGCACACCCGAGACTGAAGGATTCAGTCCCAAGGTCTGAAGCTCACTGCAGGCTTCTGTCTCTAATAGTCTCTAGCAGTTACTAATGGTTGGCTGTTGGGTCTGCAACAGAAGGCTGAAGAACCTGCGACAGAAAGCTGAAGGATCTAAGCCGGAGGCCGAAGAGTCTGCACTGGAAGCCAGGAGATAAAGTCCAAGATGACTGTGCAGACTGAAGTTCCTCAGAGGACACGGAATGCCGAATCCTTCCTCAACCCCTTTGCAGCCCCTTCTTGTGCTGGGGTACTCTGAGGCGGGCCCCACTGCCTGGAGTGCAGAACCGCCAGGCGATCCAGCCACGTTGACGCCGTGTATCGACCACTACACTTCTTTTCTCAGGTGTGACGATGTGTAATAAACGTCCACTCACTAAGACCATGCAGCAATGACAGGTGTAGAAAGTAGACCGAGGTCCCCAAATAGTCCTGTGCCAGTACAGAAACTGAAATTGAACAGAGGAGACATTAAGCCGTTGTATGAGAACAAAGAGATCACCCAACAAAACATAAAGGACAACCGCTTGTGCATGTTGAAAAAAAAAGTGTTAGTGTCCTCAGAAAAAAAATTCCAGACATAATAAAGATTTACAGGTGAGAAGGGAAACTCTGATCACTGGAGAGGAAGCATGAGAAAAGAGCTGTAGGTTGGAAGACAACGAAGAACTTCCAAAATAAAAAAATCTTAGCAAGAAAAGATGTTGCATAATAAAACTCCAACGTAAATGACTGGAAAGTTTGACATCACGATGAGCAGGCATTTATGCACAACCAAAGCAACCTCAAGTACAAATAAACAAAGAAGAAAGAGAGAGAGAGAGAGACAGGCTAAACCAAGAAAAGCTTACTGTACGCACCTGAGATGAGAAAAGTATCCGGACTACATAATGAATTTGTATAAATTTAGAAAATAGGAAGAAGAGAATCAGATACTAACGTGATGAAGGACTTGAAAGGATGTTGTAGCGACTGGTATGGGGAGCACGTGTTCAGCCTCATTAGCAACCTGCAGCAGCAGTGTCTGGCGGGGGGCGCATGTCTATGGTCCCAGCACTCAGCAGGCTGAGGCAGGGGGATTGCCGCCAGCTCGAGGCCGGCCTGGGACACACAGTGCGTTCAGTGCCAGGCTGAAATACATAGTGCGACCCACTCATTTCTGCTGATTTACTGAAAGGAGCAGTTTTGCATGCCTAAATCTGGTCATCTGAACAACCACTTTGAGGATTACAATATGCACTATAACAACCATCTTTAGTTTCCTACCATCTTGTTTTGACATTCTGTACCAATATTATTGTTTTTTATTCCCTTTAAAATTAAAAAAGAAGAAAAAGCTGCTTTGCTATAATTTCATACAGGTCAGATTGTCACATACACACACACACACACACACACACACACACACACACACACAAATGCCAGAGGCCACCTAGCTATGGCTGGAGAAATGGAACTCTGTGCTGTGACGTGGGGGGGGGGGCCACCAATATGCACCACAGTCTAGCCCTGTCTAGGACAGGTGAACGTCAATGCCCTCCAATACAGAAATTTCACTTAGGCCTATGTCTGTGAAAAATACAAGCGTGTTTTTCAGCATTTTCTGTAAGAAAGAAAAGTTAGCAAGCTGAATGTCCATCAAGTGGGAGACGAGTTTTGTATGCTTACATTCCTTTATTGAGAACCCTAGACAGCTAACAAAGGTGCTGTAACCACGCAAGTCAATATGGGCAATTTTCACCGGCATTTTGCTGTTGTGTTACAAGCAAGCAGCACGCCTTGTTGCTGGTGCTGCGCAGTCAGATCTAATTCCACAGATGCTCCTTGGACAAAGGTACATGATATAGTTGCGACTTCACACCCACGCCACAGTCAGAGAGCCAAAGAGGGCAGATCCTGTGACACACGCATAGCAGAAGGAGGGAGCACGCTTGGGCTGCGTGGCGGTCAGCCCCGGGCAGGGCCAGGCCCAGGGCCTCAGCAGGAAGCGCTGTCTTTCTAGCTTGACGAACTGGAAAACTGGATGGGGGAAGCATGGCTGCTGGACAAGGTGAGGGGCGCCACAAGCACAGGGGCCCGGGGACCCCCATCCTGCCACCCACGTCTCCTCCTGGCTTGGGAACCACACGCTCATTGCTCGCTCAAAGGCGGACAGCTCCGGCTGAGCAGCAGCGACCAGAAGGCAGAGTGAGGTCAGCCGCATTCAATGTAGTTGTCACATTCGTTGCGAGAAGACACGGTCTCAGCTCCTTAATTAATGCATAATA
>NW_004525366.1:3130-9000 GCF_000260255.1 Octodon degus
AAAATCATCAAAATGCAAGGAAGCAAAGATAAGAAAGTTATTTAAAAGTAAGAAGTGGTCCGGCACATGTGTGACTAGACAGGTGGAATTTCAGAAGTGTAAGAAAGAAAAAAAAAAATGGGAGACAGCTCAGCTTGACAGTCTAAGCACCTGCCTGGCAGGCACAAGGACTCAGGCTCGATCTCGGATATCACACGCCAGCCCAGACACCAGAACCCCAGATGCGCCATTCCTGCCAACAAACCCAGCGTGGTGGTGTACACCTATAATCCCAGCACTGGGGAGGCTGAGACAGGAGGTTCACTAACTGCCCAAGATGTATACCAACCCCCTGTACCAAGTAAATAAATAAATAAATAAATGAGTGTTTAAAGGCCCCAAAGGGAAAATTGCTGGTATATATATTTTTTAGTTTTATGACAGAAACTTGCATGCACAAGACCCCCACGCCCATCAGTCAGCAGAAGAGTAAAGGAACCCCACAGTGAACTGCTGAGGGTGGCAGGGCTGGACACAGTACTGAGCGCCTCAAGACAACAGCAGCACACAGCACACCAGGGGCTCACTAATGAATAAACACCAGAGCCAGTAGAGGCCAGGTGACTACCCAAGAGTTTGCAATCATGAAGAGACAAGAAAATAACCTATCTCATTAGAATTATATTCCACAAATTTTCTTTAAGTCAGAAGACAAAGCACAGGTGTGTTCCAGTCACATGACTAAGGAAGCAGCCTGTACTACAAAAATATTGAAAGAATTTGAGTCGCAGGGTTCGAGGCTGTGTGGAAAATTAGAACTTTAGAAAGAAAGAACAGTTGATGTGTGATAGATCTACATAAATGAAATGATTAGGTTTTTCCTCGAGACACAGAACAGTAAATACAAACAGGTGGAGAACAACATGCAGTGGCTCTGGTGAGCTTTGAAGCGTGTGGGTACAGGCGTCCCACCTCCACTGTGAAGTGCAGGAGTAGGAACAGGGACTAGCACAGTTCCAAGACGCACGTGTTTCACGTGAAGTAGGATAACACTAACTGTGGACCATGGGAATCTAAAGAAATACGTTATAATTTTCGAGCAATCACTAAAAATATAATGTAATTAATGATAGCTGAAAAACAGAGGGCCGGGGAGATGGCTCAGTAGAATAAGTGCTTCCCTGGCAAGCGCAAGGGCCTGAGTTCAATCCCCAGTTCTAAAAAAAAAAAAAAAAACAGAGGCCAACAGAAAAATTAAAGTAAAATTCTCAAAATATACAAATTATTTTTTTACAAGGAGAAAACCAGGAATTGAGGAATCAAAAAATAGAAAAGGCACACATTATAAAATAAGAGCCCCAATTCCAATCATGCAAATAGGTGCATCCAGTGTTCATGGATTAAACATTAATTAAAAAATAGACATAATACAAGGGAGGACACATGTGAAATTCAATGCAGCATGTTGGTGTAATAATATCTAACGCTATACTGGTTTAATACCTAGTAGATTATAAAGGATAAAACACACATGAGACTCTCCACATATAGTTTTTATTTGTCAGATGAAAACTATCTGACAAATTCCAATGCACTTTTTAGAATGGAAACATTCAGCAAATGAGAAATACAAAAGAGTTGCAATTTCTTCAAATACAACTGCAGAAACCCACAGCCAGCAGGTACCTGCCGGAGGCAGACTGGCTATGTGCCCACCAAGGGCAGGAACAAGACCGCATGCCTATTCCTGCTGTGACTGGGCAATGCCACAGGAAGATTCAGCTGGGGAAATCGGGCAGGATGATGGCGGACCACTGCAATGGACAGAAAGGAATAAAATCATCTCTAGTCGAAGATGACACAGGTTGCATGCATGTCCTCAAGGAATCTAATAAAATTTATTAGAAAAGTAAAAGTATGCATTCATTGGAAGACAACATGGGAATGTCTAGAGCAACTTTTGGGTTTTTTTGGTGGAACCGGGGATTGAACTCAGTCCCTTGCACTTGGCAGGGAAGCACTTATTCTACTGAGCCATCTCCCCAGGCCCCTGTCTATAGCAACTTGAAAGGAGCAGTTCTTCACTAGAAACAACTTAAGCATCTATTAACATACAAACAGACAATCACATTATGTGATCTACACACATACACACACACACATACACACACATTACAAAATATTATTTAATAAGAGCAAACAGTAGAAAGACACAACCTAGCTGGGCATGGTGGCACACGCCTGTAATCCCAGCTACTCAGGAGGCTGAGGCAGGCAGACAGGAGATATAAGCCCAGCCCGAGCAACTTAGCAACTGAGGAAAACGGTATCATGATTCAATAAAAAAGGAGGGGAAAGATGTTAGGGATGCAGCTCAATACCAAGGGCTTGCCCCCCAGTACACAAAGAAAGGAGGGAGGAAGGAATTGATGTCCTTGACACACAAATAAATTTCAAAATAGTTACATTAGCTGAGAAAAAGTCAGGAAACGATGACACACAGCATACAGTACCACTTCAAACTGAAAACGATTTTAACTAATAAAGAAAATATAATTTCTCCAAGCTTCTGAGATGCAGGTAGTCATCTTCGATGTTTCATGTGAGTTTAAAATATGAAATGAAGACCTGTAATTAATTATCTGGATTACAACAGTAGAGGGGCAGCAGTAAGTAATTCTACACAAACTAAGTGCAAGCAGGAAATTAACAACAAAACCACTAAAGAATACCTCAGTGAGTGCAGAGACGTCCGGTGGTACCTCAACACAAATGTAGTCAGGCTATTTTATTAAAATAGAGAAAGAAAGAAAAAGGAAGAGAAACTGGACAGCCATTTTAAAATTTACATAAAAAACAGACCATCTAGAATTGGCCAAATCATTTTCAGAAGCAGAGGAACCAGGGATTGAACTCAGGCCCTTGCACTTGCCAGGGAAGCACTTATTCTACTGAGCCATCTCCCCGGGCCCCTGTCTATAGCGACTTGAAAGGAGCAGTTCTTCACTAGAAGAGCTAGTTCCATCTGCACTTCCTGATTTCAACGTCCTGTAAAACTGCAGTGAGAAGGACGGTGTAGCGCCAACGTAAGACTCCATGGACAAATGCACCAAGTAAAATCCAGAGTCCAAAATATGGTTTGGACAACTAAATGCTCATATCCTGTACTCTGAGTCATTAATTTAAAGATAACAATTTAAAGATAACAAATTAATCATTGCTACTCTCCTATCATATCATTTTGGAATTTTGGTTTTTGTGATTTTTTTTTTAATTTTTAAAACACTAGAACCGCAGTTGAATTGCTAATGTTTGCCAAAGTTACTACAAAGATTATTCAGTGTTGAGATTACAGTCTCTCAGCTATAAGAACTACTAGATTATTAGTACAAAATAATGAACAGTGACATCTATCCACACCACAAAAAAATTTACCTTTTGTAGACTTTACACTTAACTATCAATAGACTCTATTAAAAATCTGGGGGAAAAAAACTAAAAGAAAATCTCGATGGCTGTGGGTGAGCACTGATTTAGAAAACCAGGAAAAAGGGCTCAAGACATGACAGCGACATTGAGAGGAAGGCCCCAACAGGCAATGGCATTAGCTCTTTGCACAACACAGCCAAAAACATGGAAAGCCACCCCAAGGACTACAATAAAATATTTGCCAAATTGTGACAAGGAATTTGTACGGTGATTATAAAAACTATTCTTGTTGGCCAATAACAAGAAAACAAACAAATCAACACAAAGGATTGACGAAACATTGCAACTGATACTTCACCAGGGGGCCAGTGAATGACAAGTAAGTTCATGGAAAAAAAAGCTAAATATCCATAATGATCAACAAAAAGTAAAATCACAGAATAAGCGTACACATAACATCTAAAAACATGTAAAGAATGCCATATAAAAACTATATGAAGTTACAGCAGCATATAAATATATGCAAATACATACTTGTATATATAAATATAAGATATGCAAATATTAATAGAACGCTTGAGCAATAAAATTCACATACATTATTTTACTATGAACTCATATGGTGGCTACGGATGCCAATAGTCAGAATGAAGCCTTGGAGGAAGGAAAAAGGAGGACATTGAGGCAGAAGAGTGAAATAAAGAGGCTTAAGCTATTTCTCTAATATTTAAATTACAAGCCCTGTTAGAACTTGATAGCACGTAGACTCCTAGTCACAGGATGTGTATCTTGATATACAAATCCATAATCCTTTGCCTGAAACCTTCAGGGCAGATGGCTTCACGTTTCAAAAGGTTTTTAGATTTTAGAATGGTGATAGGAAGCACGCACTAGGTAGGACTTAGCAGCCCCAGCAGGGTGGGAAGCCCCGACCTGTAATTCAACACAGGAACATTCTGCTGCAGACAATATGAATATTCATACACAGAGGGCTGGGAGAAGGGCTATAAATAGCCCGCTTGGGTTCAGGTCAAGGTCTGCTGCCAAATGAAGTTGCTGCAAACTTTCTTACAAATGTGCTTTGTGGAGTTTCTCAGATTTGGGTTCTGCTGGTTAGGAACTGTGGATGCACAGAGTTCAGGGTAGGTTCAATAAGCTAAACGAAGTGATGCGGAGTGGGTGGGCCTCAAGACCAAGCTTTCTCTAATTTCCTCCGCCATTGGCTTAGGCATAAGAACAAGTAGTCAACAGGATGTCGGCCGAGCTTCGCAGCCACCTCCCCATCGTCTCCCAGGTAGCTGCAGAGAGCCCTCCTCGTGCACCCGGCTGTGTGTCCTCAGCTGGGCTCAGGTTCAGTTCAAGTGGCTGGCTGTGGCGCCAGCTCCGGCCCTGCTCCTCGCTGTTAGGGGCTCTGGCGTAGCCTTCTCCTTCGCGCCACACTTCAGAGCTTTTAGTCTTTACATCTGCAAATGTTCAAAGCTCAATTTAAATTTAGCTTGGTCTGCTTCCTTCCAATCTGCTCGGCAAACACTGTCTAGCTGTTTAACTCTGCTTCAGAAGTGGCTTTTATCTGAGGCCTGATCTGGCCAGCGTCCCTGTAACCTGTGTGTGCTGCTCTGTGGATGGTCCCCCTCTAGCAGCCGCAGACTCTGGTTGCTGTGGTGATAGAGGGGACACTGAAATCACTTTCAGAGTAAGAGTCCTTTTCTGGGTGGGTCCAGCTTGAGGACACCCTCCACCAAGAGCTCACCACTTGCTACTTCCTGTGTAACATCAACAACCTTCCCCAAGCAGCAAAGGTGGCTAGGGAGACCGTTTACTCACGTCCTGTTCATGCCTAGTGAGTCGGACCTTTCCAAATTTGGGTACTTTGCAGGACTGTAGTTTCATGCATACAATTGACAATTTTTGCCTTTAGCTAAGTTAATTATTAACAAAATACACAACTTCCTGTCACCATCCTGCCCAAAGAGGAATTCATTTAACTCTGGGCTGTATATTACACGGGCCTCCTATTTCTTCGTTGCAGATTGATGAAAACTTCTTTCAAAAAAGGATCCTGGGACACAGACTGTGTTTATGGACCACTGGACAAGAGGCCCAGTAGTGCCAATCCAGAGGCTCACAGCTTCACTCTGAAACTGCCACTAGATTTCCTCTGCTAGTCAGCAATTCGTTGACAAGCTAGAAAGTATATAGCTAAAGACAAACATTTATAGAACATCCAACACCTTTTCCCCTGAGGTGAAAAGAAGAACTAGCACTCACACCGAAGTTCTTAAGTAGCTCTGACTTCATCTCTGTAAGCCTTCTTTTAGCCACTCGAAATCACCTTGCGATAACAGGAAGTCATCAGCGATGCAGGAGAGCTATTGTGTGCACTGCCTCTTCCTGTAAGTTTTTCACACAGACACTCATGTACACACACGCACACATGCACACACACAAAGATGCAAACACAC
>NW_004525366.1:10520-22377 GCF_000260255.1 Octodon degus
TGAGCAGCGCACCCAGAGGGCTGCCTTGCCAGAGGGCCAAACAGCAGCGCTCATCATCAATCACAAAATAAAACCTCCAAGTGCAGGGCCCAAAGCAACAATCCCTCTTTCTAGTTTTTTAGACAGGTTTTATTGCAGTAACAGAAGGCTAACAGCATATATGTTTCAAATATACACATGAAATGATTTCAGTGAGGTCTGCACTTACACACACGCACACGCGCGCGCACACACACACACACACGAGCGCGCGGTTGAGAGTGCTTCCTTCCCGACAGGTGCTAAAGCAGCTGAGCTCTCTCCCTAGCCCCTGACAGTGCTTCATTCTAACTCTAGTTCTCTGCAATGTGATTTTTGTGACCTCCAAAATTTTCGAAATTAATATGCAGTACTGTTGAAGCCATAAAATGACAGATTCATTGCTTTGTTAGCAAATAACATGGCCAGAAGGTACCTGACCTTCTTAGAACTGAGGTTCACTATCCCTAACTTCTCTCTACTGCTACGCCCGATCCATCTATTATTACAATGTCACTATTATTTAAGTAACATCACAGTCACTGACACATGAGGCAAGGTGTGCGTTGTCATTTGTGTCTAGTTGTTCCCCCAAAGCATCATGCAGTCCTGGGGCAGGGACTTCTATAGTTTGAGATTAATTCATGATCAAGGCTGGGATTATAGGTCTTAGTACTGCTGAGATTATGGGAATGAACACTACACCCAAACTGGGGCAGATAGCCTGAGTGCAATTTAAGGGAGACAGCCTCCGCCTTGGGTGCCACTGATGCTCCTCCTCCACTTTGCTCTCAGCTCTTTGCTGCCGCCATGAGAGGTTGCCCTGTGCCACACGCCGCTCTGCTTGGAGCCAGCGCAGTATGGACTGAACCCTCCAACAACTGTGAGCTAAATAAACCTTTCCTTCCTTCATTTTGGGTGTCGGATATTTGTCCCAGCAGCAAGAGGAGAGTAGCTGGCAGTGTGAAAGCACCATTGATTTAAAGCCACTTGTTTAAAATGTGTAAGGATTTAGATAATTAGTCATATAATATTTTCTCTGAGCATGGATTAGTTGGGCATATTGGTAGTGTAAAAATTGGTAAGAAATCATACATACAATATTTTATTCAAGCCCTGAAGCATAAAATAACGCTGAACTGCACATACTTCGGCATCCATCACAATGGATTCCCTCAGCAGGCCTCGTGATGTGGTACTTTCTTGCTCAGTCCAAGACTACGGTGAAGTAGCTAAGTTCATCACTTGGGGTCATCCTGCTTGGGTCTGAATCCTGGTTCCATGTCTTACCCACTGTGTAAGCTGGGTAAAATTGTAGAATGTCCTGTGTCTTAGCTTGTCACTTGTGAAATAGGGGTAATATGACAAGCTCTAGGGTAGAGATTTTGTGAGGCTGTTCATTCATCTGCAACCAAAATGTCCTGGGCACTATACCTGTCACTGGAAGTACAAGGCACATGGCTGACCAAGGTCGTGCCTTGGTGGAATGGAAATTCCACTCAGAGAGAAAGACAGAAACCTTTAACTTTCACAATCCTTCTCTTTATTGGCCTCAGATGCTTAGGATTATAACAAGTGTAACATATATATTAAATTTAATAAAAACATTAATAATATATATCATTTATATATTATTATATGTATATTGTAACCATAAACCCTATTTTGAAATGAAATCCAGGCCCTGGATGACCACATCTAAGTGCCCCCACACCCTCCCAATCCCTGCTTCCTCCAAGGTAATCACCCTCCTTAAATCACAGCTTTTTATTCACTCACTCTCTTTTCAAACAGAATTATAATATTAATATTTATTCCCAAGAAGAGCCTTCAGTCTTACAGACTTTACACTTTATAAAAGGAGTGGCGCGCTTGCTTACGGGGATGTCTAAGGGCAACCTTCCAGTGACACCACTCAGCCTTGCATGTGCATCTCAGCTGCTCACTGATCTGACCGGTGTCTGCTCCTGCATTTCACGGCTGTATCCCCAGTACTCGCGCCCCCACTCACTGACAGGGAGTGCTTGGTTCCTAGATGTCTGCCATTGTGAATGCCGTGACTATAATACATCTATATATCTTTGCCATTATATATGTGTAATAACTTCTTTTAAAGATACTCTTAGAAATGGAATTCAAAGCCATAGATTTACCAAAACTCAGCTTTAAGAAATAATGACAAAGTGTTTTTCAAATTATTGACATAGTTTTCCCCCTTATTAGTGGTACACAAAGGATCCTGTGGGTTTCACTGTATCTATTATTATGAATTTTCAGTCTTTAAGCTATTGCCAATTGACAACATATAGGACACGGCTAATGGTTGTAGCTTAGCTTCTGTTATTAGTAAGTATGTTGACTATATATTTATATTCATGGACCTTATTATTCATATATGTTTGGACCAAATGTTTTTTAGCCAGTTCTTTGCTAGCTACTCCTTGGGGATGTTTGCTCTGAGTTTATAACTTAGCCTCTTGCATCCATTTCAATGAGTTTTGGAAACATCCATTAAAAGGAAGTTTTATATTGTCTCAGACTTTTGTGTCCATTTTTTAAAAATCTGTCAATAAAATCATATTTCCATCTATTTCTACAGTAGGTTTTAGTGTTCTGTGTTACATAACAGATCTTAATCCATCTGGATTTAATTCTGTTAAAGGTGTGAGGTAGTGGTTCGCAAGGGTTTCTGCTTTTACATATGAATAAGCATTTTCCTGGCTGAGTTGTACCCACTTACCTATTCAATTATTTAAATATGGGATGACCAAACTTTGTATCAGTTTTATGATAATACAACAGTAAATGTAAAAAAGATAATTTTATCCAATTTATTTGATATAGGAATTGACTGCTTGAAAAGACAGCTGCATGAGCAACATTCGGGACAGGCCGGAGGTGCACACACTGGCCAAGAAGCACCCAAGGTGCCCCGCCAGGCTGTCCGGTCCACGGTCTCCTGCACAGCCTCACGCTCTGCTCAGGAGCACACCCACGTGCCCCCCACTTGTAGCAGGGTCTCCAGCTTGCAGCACGAGGCCCTGGGTCTCTCTCTGCTCCACTTCCACAGTCCTGTGATGCCTGTGGCTTCCTAAGCGATGCTATTATCTGATATGAACCTTCCTACTTGTCTCCCTCAGAGGGCCATGGGTGAATGTTCAGGTTCAATCTATACTCTTCAGTGTACATTTAACAAGGAAAAAATTCTATTACTAGAACTACACGAAATGGAGAGATCCATGTGGAGTATCTCGCTATCTTCATAGTACTTAGACTTCCTACTTACACACATGCTGTACTTCTCTCTTTCTTTAGATATGTTTTACTATCTCTTATTAAATTCCTCCAGGGCTTTGCTATAGTTTTCTCCTTTGTGCCCTGTAGTTCTTCCAGACACTTCTTGAGGAAAGAATCCGGCAGTCATTTTTTTTTTTTTTTAACAGAATCTTGACCACAATTTAAAGCATTAATCCTCTGTGGCTTTCTTCCTTTTTGCTTTTAATAAAGATGCTTGTCAATGTCAACCTTGTTGATTGTTACCATTCACACAGGAGTTTATGTCACTCCCTCTGTTTTTAATGATCCCTCTTCTCTTCCTAATATCTGTTCCTTGGCTACCTTTTAGCTCCTGTGTCACCTTTTCCATAGATGACTTTCTGATCTTCCATCACGGGTGAGTTTCCCACAAATCCTTGTGCTTGCATCTCACTTAGTCTTTCAAAAATTCAGCAGAATTGGTCTGACCGTATGTTTACCCCACTGGGCTATGACATCAAAACAGATTGTTTTTGGCTATGCAGACTCTACTACAGAGTCGTTTCCATGTAAAATGTTCCTTACCTGTTTGCTCAATTAAACTAAAAAGTTGTCTTAATAATCTGGAGGTTACAGGCAGAGTCAGGACCAAGTCCACATCATTAAATAAGAAACTTCAGAAGGAATGGGGGTCTGAATTCTGGTCCTTCTTTCCCCTAAAGCAACAAGAGTTTGGATGGACATTCCTCTCTAAGCGCCTCTTTCCATGCAAGTCATGGGCACAATTCTAGCTGTTTGCCTACTGGGAAGATTTTCTGAATTTTAAAAGAGGAAAATAATTTGCAAAGGACTATTTTGAAAATACAAAAATGGTTTCTATATAGAGCTTTGCTCCCTATACCTCCACTACCTCTCTCAGTCTTTTCACAGAAGTATCTTGATGTAGCATATTATATTTAGCATACCAATATAACACATTTTTTCTAAGGCACAAGAAGGTATGTGGATACATCGCACAATGATTTTAGAAAAAGAAAAAAACTCCTCAGCAGACATAGGTACTGATACTGTTTGTTCCAAGCTGTCCCCTCAAAGCCCCATGCACTCCTAGGTGGGGCTTTCCTAGAGCACATGATATTGGAATTAAGGCTGTGTGACACTGAGTTAGCATCCATGAGTGGAATCAGCAGAGTTCTGAGTAGCACACCCAAGAGGCAGGCAGCCTGGTTGAGATCAAAAGGAAAGGCTGCTGCTGCTGCGGCTGCTGTTGCTGCTGCTGCTGCCGCCGCCTTCTGTCTGCCCTGCTATGAGCTATTTTTGTCCTGCGATGCATTCCTTTATGCCACCCTGCCTTGGAACAGCTGGCTATGGACAGACACCTCTGCAAACTGACACCTGTACATTTGGGGGTATATTTGTCTCAACAATGAGTAAATTAACTAAGACAGGTGCATAGGTAAGTACAATAGATAGGTATGTGGATAGGTGGACAGACAGGCAAACAATTGGACAGGCAGGTAGTCCTTGCTGAGGGATCATTTAAAATAAGACCCCAAGATTTCTATTTCCATTCAAGGATGTGAAAACCATAACTTAAATGAAAGATTCATTGTAGTCTATTATTGAATAACATTTATAAGGGCCTTTTTATATTGCTTCAATGAAATTGTTAGACTTTATATTAAAGGTTCACTTCTTTTTTATTATGTCTTTAGTTCCATTTGGGGACATACGTCACTAAGCGCCATTCCATATTGAAGGAACCCTGAGTTGCTTCATCCCTGAAGGCAATGATGACTCTAACCACATTTTCTGAAGAGGAAGTGAGTCCTTTCCCGAGGCCCGGGCAGAAAACACACCTCTGAAAACTGCAGAGGTCCTAGAGGGCCATGGCCATGCCCAGACTCACTCAAAGGCAAGAGGGTGGCAGGGCAAGGGGGATGCACAGTTGCCTACTCCTTTAATATTCATAAGATACTTCAAATGCAGAAGTGAGCGTGGTCATCACCTCCAACTACGCTAAATGAACCAACGCCCAAGCAGATCACCTCCACTTTTCTTTAACAGACACATCAGAGGTGACACGGAGCTCCTTTGTGTATTTCCTCCTCTCCGCCCTTTTTCCCACAGAAATCATTAGCACTAAGAAGCTGTGTGTCCTGCCAGACACAGGAGAACACACTCAGAATCCCAGCCCTTAGGAGGCTGAGGCACGAGGATCACTGTGAGTCTGAGGCCAGCCTGGACTACAAAGTGAGTTCAAGGCCAGTCTTGACTGAGCAGCAAAAGACAAAACATCAAAAATCAGAAGAAAAAAGTTGTGTGTCCTCCCCATCCTGACTTTTAGCATGCACATTACACACATCTACTCACGAACAGCAGCAGTAGTGTTTGCTGTGCTTAAAATGCCCATGAAGGCACCGGAGCGCATGCACCATGTCTTCACCCACAAATCCAGCACACCCGCTGGAACAGCCGCGCCTCTGAGATCGTCAGGAATCTTGGTTGCCAACAACAGAAACTGACTCTCATTAAATTAAGCAGGAAAGGATTTAATTAGAAAGAAGTTGTGGGATTGACAGGAAGCAGACAAGAAAGTCTGAAGAAACAGGCTGAGGGGAAAGGTAGTTGGGAAGAAGCCAGGGCGCTCAAGTCATTGGCTCCATCTTTCCACAGGAAGTGTGGAGGGGTGATCTGGGGGGCCCCTCTGGGCTGCACCTGTCACCAAAACAAAGACAGGAAGAAGCCCCATTGAGCTCTGCCTGTCACCCTGTCACCAGCCCCTCTGTGCTCACTGACGCTGCTGCTGCTGGATTTGCTCTGATCTACGATCCTCTTCCTGCACAGGCCTTGTTCTGCCCCAGAATGGAGCCCTGAGTCAGGTAAAGTCTTGGGCTGTGCTCTGCAGGGGAGGACAGCTGAGAAGAGCGCTAGACTGCTCCCTGGATCCGTATCCACAGAAGAGAGGAAACTTGCTTGGGGTTCAAACTCCCTGGCAGAGGCTTGAAGAAACATGTGATTGCTCAGGATTAAACCTGTCCTGTAGCCCCCCAGCAGCCTGAAGAAGGAACTCGTGTCTCCACATATCTGCTGCCCCTGAAGCACGGAACGCCCCAGCACCGCCTGCCGAGGCGGACCTTTGGGTCTACTGCCGCCTCTTGCGTGTGTATCGCTTCAGTGAGGTTCACGCAGGGGCTGAGGCGTTTGGCTTTGTGCTTTTCTGTGAAATGTGTTCACCAGCCTTTCCAGTGATGTGCTGCTGTCCATAATCTTTTCAGTTTTTGTTTTTTGCTAGTACATTTGCATTACACATTGACTGCATTCCCTGGGTGGAGTTGGTGCCTGGGCCTGACCCGCCATAGTTCTTTTCTGTCACCTATCCTTTCTGCCTCCATCTCTTGATTCCCTGCCCATTGGAAGAAAATCTACCTCCCTTTTTCCTATTCTCTGGTTTCACTCTTTATGTAGATTTTGAGTTTCTCATATGTGAAAAACTGTGTCATACTTAAACTTGTGCATCTAATTTTCTCCACGTAGCATCTTGGTCTCACAGCTCGTCCCCGTCCCTATGTCCCTACAGATGACACAAGTGTATCCTCCTTATTGGCAGAGCAGAATTCTGCAGACAGTACGCTGTCCATCCAGTTGCTGGCTAATGGACCTGCAGGCCGCGCCCAAGGACTCAGGCTCCTGCACACACAGACACGCGTATACCACGGTGATGCG
This sequence comes from Octodon degus, assembly GCF_000260255.1. Taxonomy (NCBI): domain Eukaryota; kingdom Metazoa; phylum Chordata; class Mammalia; order Rodentia; family Octodontidae; genus Octodon; species Octodon degus. The sequence goes on from NW_004525366.1 coordinate 17,520, forward strand.
ACATCTGTAGCTCTTTGGGGAAGATGCCAAGAGGGGAACAGCTGGGTCGAGTGGAACATCTAGTTTTAATTTTTTGAGGAACCCCCATGTGGACCTCCCCAGTGCTGTACTAGCTTACATGCCCCACTGTGCGGAAGGTTCCTTCCTTCCCTGCAGCCCCCTCCCCCAGTGTTTGCTACCCAATTTCTTAGTGATGGCTACACATTCTGGGGTGACAGAAGCCCAGGAGGATCGCTATGATTTCTGTCTGCTCTTTTTCTCTATGTGCATCTTTCTTCTCACTTCACAGTGCAAAAGCCCACACTTCGATCCCAGTGTGCTGCAGTGTACCTAGTGTAGCTGAGTGGGCTACAATTATGTTATGTATTTTGACAGTGTTACATTTTAAAAAAAAACTTTATTGTGATGTAATTTACATAAAACAGAACTCACCACTCTTGTGTAATTTGACAAATGTACACAATCACGGTAGAGCATAGTATACACCTCTCACCCCACACAGGCCCCATTTCTCACCTGTAGCTGATTATCTACCAAATCCCAACCCTTCAAAACCACTCACCTTCCTGTCCCTATAATTTTTTTAAAACTTCATATAGTAGAACCATACACAACACAGTACCTGAATATCTTCATTTACCCTAAGATTTTGAGATTCGTCTCATCGTTCATAGCACAGCACGTTGCTTTTCACTGCTGAGTAGTACTCCACCAGCATGACTACACCATTATATATTGAATCCACCCAGCAGTTGATAGATATTTGTGTTGGTTGCAGTGTTTTTCTCCCAGTCATGAATAAAGCTCTAGGACTATTAAATATAGGTTGTGAGACAGACAAATCCCCACCGCTATCCTTTTAGAGAAAAAGGATGCTAAGCCGTGAAGAAGCCACTAAATACTGCAAGGAGGCCCAGAGGATGAGCTATGTTCTCAAGTCTGTGGAGCATTACCGAGGTCTCAGCTTCTCCTGGAGGATAAGGAGGTTGCATTCTTCCCATGGGAATATCACCAGCCATTAAAAAAAAAAAAACAGTGGTATGTGGGATCTTTACATACTTGCTATTTACCAGTAGAGCGAAGTAGTGAGTACACTAGATAGGGACTCTGTTCTCCTTCAGACTCTTCATGCGCACATGAGGCACCCACGAGTCGGTAGGTTTGGTGACAGCACAGGAAGTCACATTCACTAGGGCTGCAGGAACAGCGCGGTCAATAGCAGGCACATGATGATTACGCAAGGGCGTCCATCAGGCAGCCTAGCAGGGCCCGAAGAGTGACAGTCCTCGGAGGCTGCCCACGCATAGGAGCCCACAGCCACCTCCTGCGTGCTGGAGCGCTGGAGGAGCCGGTAGCTGCTCAGCCGGAGATGGTGGAAGCCACAGAACAAGAGTAATCAAGGGTAAGACCCCAAGCCAAGGCCGGAAAGATGCTCACGAGTGGGAGCTCACCCAGGAGGTGCCAGTGCAGGTCCGCACGGGAAGGAAGAGCCTGCAGCCGCTGGAGAAGACGCGCGCTGCTCAGCCTCAACCACGTTTTCTTCCTGTTTTGCTTTTTGAGTCCACTCAGGCTATGTGCCTATTGGTTGGTGTCACCAATATCCGGGGCGGGTCTTCCTCCCTCAGTTTGCTGGCCTACGTATCAATCATCCGCAGACCCAATTGGAACAGTGCTTTGCTAATCCGGTGGTCAGCTCTTACTCCAAGTTGATGTATTATGATTAATGGCCACATTAGATAAGTTCATAAGAAAGGGTTTCAGATGGCTGCACCGTCTTCTACTCCGAGCAGCCATGCATGCATGTTGGAGTTTCTCCTCTTTAATGTTTGATATTTTGACTCAATTTAAATGTAGCCATTCTAGTGTGGGGGCAGTTTTTTAAATCGCTGTACATATTTAGATTTTTCTGAAAAACATGATTTTCCTATATCTTCTCTGGAGAAATATCTGCTCAAATTTAGAGACAAAATTTTAAAAATTGGGTTTTCTTCTTTCCCATGGTCATGGGAGTTGTGTATATACTCTGAATAGCAGCCCTTTGTCAGACATTTATTTTGCAAATATTTCTTTGCATTCTTTTTATTCTCTTATCATTGTCTCATAAAGCACAAAGGTTTTTTTATTTTTATGAAGTTCCACTTATGCCTTCTCCTGCGTGTGTTTGTTTTGTATATTCTTAGAAATGTTTGCCTGCTTCAAGGTCGTAGCGTCCTCTCCTAGGATTTTGGCTACAAGCTTTGGAGTTGTATTGGCTCTTGAACTTAGGTGTGTGATTCATTCGAAGCTCATTATGTGTGTAGTGTGAGGTAAGGGTTGAGCTTCATCTTTTTGAAACTGGACATTTAATTGTTTCAGTCCAATTGTTGAAAAGACCATTATTTCCTTGTTGAATTACTTTGGCAGCTTTGTTCAAGTTCATTGGGCAAAATGTGAAGGTCTGTTTTCCCACTTTCTGTTGCTTCCCTGTTGATCTATTATGTCTGTCTGTGCACCGATGACATGACGGCGTGATGCAGGCAGCTTTAATGTAGACAACAGGAAGTCTGAAGTCAGGCACTGTAACTCTCCGAAAGTTTTTAAAATTTAGTATCAGCTTACTAATTTAAAAAATTCTGTGACTTTGAAATTCTTTTCACTTAATAATTGAAGAATATTGGATAGAGGATTACTCTTCTAATCCACTGCATATTTTATCTCCACATTAATTTAGACTAAAACTTTATTTAGAAAGATCCTATAGGTTTTAGTGTAGAGATCTTGCAAGTATTCTGGTAAATTTGGCCCTATGTATTTCATATTTCTGATGTTCTGATAAATAGCATTATTTAAAGTTTAATGTTTGCTGTCCATTGCCAGTGTAAGAAATGCATTTATTTTGTGTATAATGATATTGTAGGCCATGGCCTTAGTAAGCTCCCTTTTAAGTTGCAGAAATTGAACATGTTGTCATAAGATTTTTCATATAGTCATCTTTCTGTAAATAAAAGAATTACTTCTGATTTCTCTCCAGTTTGGGTGCCTTTATGAAATCTTCTCGCTGGAGCACAAGTGATGACCTCCGGCATGGGATTATGGGACAGCAGACAGCACGGGCATCCGGGCTTTATTTCTGCCCCTTGCTGGAGTCTCTCCAGCAGGCTGATAAAATTCTGAACCATGCTGATTGCAAAGGGTTTATACCATTAAGGGGGTTGCATTAAGAAAAACCAATCTGCATCTACTGGACTGTTTCTTTTGACTCGCTGTTGTTACACACTGCATTTTATTTATTTATTTATTTATTTATTTATCTATTTATTTATTTGGCACAATGTCTCATTATGCAGCTTGACTCATACTGATCCTCCTGTCTCAGCCTCCGCAGTGCTGGGATTGCAGGCATGCACCACCACACCTGGTTTCGGGGTCTGCACGGTGCTCCCGGGGTTCCCAGGGCCAGCATGGCATGCAGTACCAGGGGTCAAACCTGTGTCCTTGCACTTGCCAGGCAGGCACTTAGACCACTGAGCTGTCACCCCAGTCCTGCATTGAGTGGTTTTAGAATGCCAAGCCAAACTTACATTCTTGGGAATAGTTCCTTTGGGGATGCATCATGGCTTTTGGGTATTAGTCCATTTTTGTTCCAATAATCAAATACCTGAAGCAGGCTACTTATAAAGAGAAGAGGTTTGTTTTGACCATGGCCTATTTGATGGCAAGGTTCTGAAACACCACAGACATCGCATAGCAAGACACGGGGAGCACATACAGGCACACGTGCGTCTGGTCTCTGCTCTCTTACAAAGCTGCTAGGACCTAATATTGGGACTGCACCCTCATGATCCTATTTGACTTTATCAAACCCCAATCTCTTCCACTGGGCTCCCTTCTAAACTTTATGTTCAGGTGAAGTTTCCACCTTCTTAACACCCATGGGAGGGATTACATTTTAACATATGAAGTCTTTAGGGCCACACCCTGTATCCAAACCATAATAGTGTGTGTGCTGTGGCACCCGGCATGCAAAATTGTTTCTGGCCAATAATTATGTCCACGTTCTGGAGGGATAGTTCTCTTTATTGTTTCTTAAACATACCTTTGGTTATAGTATCATAACAGTGCACATCTCATAAAATAAATTAGGAAGCATCCATTCTTCTCACGTCCTCTGAAAGAACCCTGTCAGAATTGTCTAATTATCCTCCACTGGATAAAATTCACAAGTAAAGCACGTGGGCTGAGAGTTTGTGGAGATGAGCATTTTAAATACAAGTTTAATTTATACTAATCAATATAAGGATATTCAGTTTATCTTTTTAGTTTAGTATCTTATGTGCTTCAGTGATTTTTGTGCACATCATCTGTGTTGCTAAAATGTTTGACTTGAAGTTATTTGTAATATTTCATTATCATGATTTTGTTATTTTTGGCACTGTCAAAAATGTTACCTTTTTCATTCCTGATAAGGGCAATGATGTCTCCTCCATACTTTTTTTTTTTTTAATCTAAAAATTCATTAGTGTTAGTGCTATTCAAAAAAAAAAAAAAATCCCAGATTTTGCTTCTGTAATCTTTTCCCTACTGATTTTCTTTGTCCTATATCGTTGGTCTCTGTTTTCACTACTTACTATTTTCTTCTTCTGATTGTTCAGAGATGGCGCTTCTTCCTCCATCAAATTTCTTCTGTAGAAAATTAGTGTATTGATTTGACATATTCTCTTTCGTCCTATTAAGCATTTAAAAATAAACACTTCCCTCAAAAGGTCACTTCCACTGTGTCCTACAGTAGCAGTCAAGCTTAATTCCGTCAAGTTAATAGCTCTGGAAGCCATTGGCGTGTGCGGATGGCTGCTGAGAAGGATGCTGGCCCGACCTGCGG
>NW_004525367.1:0-2672 GCF_000260255.1 Octodon degus
CACCCCAGGAAATAAGGAGGACGGGAAGCCTAAGACTTCAGAAGGGAAAGCTATCCTTACCCTCAAGAGCTGCGCTGAATCCCTGCAGTTCATTCTCCAATCAGGGCTCACAAAGATGAAACCTTGAACAATTCACCAAACAGCATCCTGGAACACAGCTCATGAAAGCCGCTAGCAATACAGGAGTTCTCAGCAGTCAAGGATCAGGTGGGAGATCCCATTAAGCTAGAATCTGTTAGAGATAAAAAGTAACAATAAAACATACCCTTTTCTGAGGAGAGAAATTAGTGAACAACGTCATCCTGGTTGAAATGAAGGCAAATGCTGGCCTTTATTTGCTCATGAACAGCAAGGAAGAAAAACTGAGAAATCAGCACAGCTCAGACACAGTGTGAGCACAGCTTCTTTTCTGAAAGCTGTTTATTTATTTGACACAGAGTCTCACTACACAGCTAGGACTCAGAGTGATTCTCCTGGCTCAGCCTTCCTAGCACAGGGATTACAGGTGTCTGTCACCATGCCAGGTTTCAGGGGCCTGCATGACACACTCAGGGTTCCGTGCCCGGCACAGCATGTGGCACCAGGATTGAGCCCAGGTCCTCGCCTGTGGCAGGCAGCTGCTTAGACTGCCAAGTCATCTCACCAGCCTAGCACAGTTTCTTGGAAGCACGTGTTTGCAATATGTATTATGAAGCTACTGCCTACACAATGCAAACTGAGATTAAGTGCTGTAATTTACCACTTAGAAGAGGTACCTCCTCTTAGTAAAACATTTACTTATAGAATCTTTAAGTTCTTTCTGTGTCTGAAAATTATATAAAATTTCTGAAGGTTAAAAGAAGACTGAACCCTATCTTACCCTCCCCACTGAACATTCAAACAATGTATGTACTGGCCATCTCAATTCATCTCTGAATCAAAATTATCTTTAATTCAATTAAAGAATTAACCTACTTAGCTAAGCCCTACGTTCTTGTGACCCGTTTTGGGCAAAAGGAAACAAAATGGTCACATGCTTCACATGGTTATTTGACAAGACTTCATTGAGTTTTTCCATAAAACTTCCATATGAAACATGTCACAGACTGGGGGACAGGGAAATGCTTCTACTGGTTTTTCCTTTCAAACATTGTGCACAAGCTCATATTAACATAGAAAGAATATATATCTTACAAATCACAGAAATATTTTTAAAGGTAGCACTCCTGTTTATCAGCACATTTTACACACATATTTAGGCAAGAGAATGTATAAAACCATAGCAACATATAAGACATATTACTATTCAAAAAGAAAACAGACTGTTGCATTAAAAATAGTTCCTTTTACACCTATATCTATATTTCATTAATGCAAAAAAATGTAGTGGTCATTAAATGTCTGAAAAATCAGCATGTATGATTGATAACACTAATCTCTGAGTATAACTGTATACTCACCCATGTTGTTCACCCAGAGGTGGGTGTTTTTAAAAAAGCAATGGTATAAGTTTCTCTTTCAACATGCATATTTTGAAAACTGGCCAAACTTTGAAAAGCAGAGTTTAATACCTCAGGGTTAATATATGTACTAGCAGCGACTAAGGCCCAACAGGTTTGGGAGCCTTATTCATCACCCAATCCAGAGCCTCCCAAACCAGCTGCACACTCTTAGCCAGGCCCTTTGCCTGCTGGCCCTCATGGACAGGGCAAGCTACATAGAACTGAGACCAGCAGCACTCACAGCATAACCAGGGAAGGTTTCCACAAGAAGCAGAAGTGTCGAGGAGATAGGACACACCAGCTTGAAGCTGGAGATGCCCCTTGGGTTGAAGTCGTATTTATTTTCCTTCTCATTACTAGACCTGTATTAATCTCTTGCACCAAGAAGCACTCAGCAGTAGTGTAGGCTGAGGTTAAACCAAAGCTGAACGTGAGAATCAATGATACCAGAATGTGTGAGGGTACTTTTGATATGGATTTTTAAATTGAAATCACCAGTAACACAGCTATAGAAAAAGTGCAGCACAATAAAAATGCATTTCCGCCACCACCTCCAGTGCAGAGTAATTGGGGACTCCACAGACAGGACGCAGCAAGAGGAGAGAACGAGACAGCCACTGCTTTCAGTCAGGGAGAGGCTGATCGGCCCTTGCCCTGCCACACCAGTTTCAGTAACAATCTTGTCTATCATTGCACTAAAATCTGAAGATCATGTTTAAAATACTTTAATTCAAGATTCTGTTTCTTTAGAGAGTCCAGGCATAGCAATGGTCCAGGTATAGCAATGGTACTGTCCAGCCATGGATTGGGGAAGCATCTTTTGAGTTCTGCATTGGTACATGCATGTAGACAAAGAACAGGCATCTTTCCTGTGATCTTAGGAGAGTTCCCTGGCCACACTGATGCTCACGGGGCTGCACTCAGCAAGTTCCTTGGGGGAAGCTGCCCCACAGGAGTCCAGCGTACACTGCCCTGGAGCAGACACACTGTGTGCACACCCTGTGCTCCGCATGCTGTCATGATTTGACTACAAAACTGCCTAGCTCTTCTTATTGAATTTCAATCAGTGGCTTAAGTACTAATAGCAAAAACTTAATTTTATTCATTCTGAAAGTTTCCAGTGATGAATGAGTAGAGCAAGGAAAATAAATTTTACTGAAACATAATTCTGTATCAGTCAACATTGATAAG
>NW_004525367.1:3387-4527 GCF_000260255.1 Octodon degus
AGGATTGAGCAGAGAGGAAACAGCTTACCAAAGCATCTAGAAGCCACACTTTCATTTTATGGGAGCAATTTAGTGAAGAGCTGAGGGTTGGATCAGATGTAAACTAAATTTCGAGAAGCTACAGATGCCTTAAGGACTTTCTTGGGAAGACTGTCACTTGTACATTTCTTTCATGTGGCCTAAATATATTAAACTGTAACAACTGCCAACATTGGTTTTCTGTACCTAGGGAGTCTTGAGACTGCTCAACTTACTGACTTGCTTTTTTGGCAGATGTGTAGAGTAGGCTGTTCTGTGACATCCGTTTGGTACCATGGGCAAGGGCAACAGTTGGGCAAGAACTGCAGGCACGTATTTGGGTCAATAACCTTGGCTTCCACACCATTAAGAGTGGCACGCAGTGTGGGATGATGGCATCTTATGGGACCATGTGTTTATCAGCATTATTTCTTTGGAGTCTGTGTAATGGAATGTGTTTTTCAAATATGTACTGATATTTGCATTTTCTGTAACAATTCCTTAATAAAAAGAGGTAAAATTATACATTTAAAGTTGAAATTTTAATAAGACATTTGCAGTTACTTCTAATGCAGAAATACCAGTAAACATTAAAACACAAAATGAAAATAAATAAATAAATAATATAAAATGAAGAGAAAAGCCCTCTTCACAACTTCCTCACCAAGGAAGATGATTTTAAGACCCTCCCTTAGAAATGCAGACAGCAAAGAAAAAATGCCTTTTACACTCCATTTCAGGTGGGAGGGAAGAAACATAACATCAGTGGGCTCCTTCCCCTAAGTGGAAAAGTACCCCTTGTCATGAAAGATGAGCTATGTGCATGTGTGAAGTCGCTGAAGGAATGGAACCACTCCATAAATGAAAGTATTTCTGTGACCTGGAATCACTATAAACCAAATCCAGTGAGGGGGGCCTTGTGTAGTTCAACTCTTCACTAATTGTAACGTAGTGTAGCTTTTGCTTTCATTGAAACATAGGTATCTGATTGTTTTTGCCAAGATATCGGGCTCAGGCACATGACATTATGGAAGGAAAAATCTCATATTGGACATGCAAATGAATCCAGCATTTAAGTAATTGCTACTCACTGTATGTGTGACTTCAACTCTCCCAGTGCCA
>NW_004525367.1:6455-7940 GCF_000260255.1 Octodon degus
GAATGCAATAAAATTAAATTAAACATTTAAAACGGTACGGGCCTCACTTGCTTCATTCTATTCCATGTGTCTTTCTCCTTAACACAGCACTTAGTCTCCTAATTTAACACCTGTAGGCGCCTGTTTCCAGTGTTTCCATCTCCCTAGTCTTACCCATCCATCATGTGCTCCCTACTGTTTAGCTGGCATTCTCTCAGTTGCCTGGCCCCACTAATGCAGGGAAAGGGGCCATTCTCCTGGACTAGTGATGGGGCTGTTTGCAGACTCTTGGATTCTATGCTGCGTAGCACTTTTCCACTCCTGTAGCTCTACCTGTTCATCCTTTGTGTGTGTTATGCATGATGCCATTGTGTCTCTCGTACTCCTGCAGGTCCCTGGGCCAACCTCTGACAAGTCACACTGTGCCAGTCAATGGAGGAAAAGAGAAGGCAAATAAGACTCGCTCTTGCCAGGTGAGGCATCAGAGATCAATGGAGAAATAGAAGGGTGCAAACTCACGGTCAGCTCAACAACCATGCCATTCTGGGTCAATGGAGGAAAAAAGAAGCCAATTACTTTGGATGTGAGAAAGATTTAAATAAGATTGCATACCACTTGTTGATTCTTGGAAGTATTTCCCATGCAGTTTCAATTTAGTTCATTAATTCTCTGCAAACACCTGTATTTTCAAGATTTGTACCACCTTTAACTTCCATTAGATTTAGTATTTCTCTTCTAATATTTAGATCTTTGATACATTTGACTTTAGTTTAGCACATGGCGATACACATGGCAACCCTTCCCTTTGTTGGTGGGACTGAAAACTCGGGCAAACACTGTGGAAATGGGCACGGACATTCCTCAGACCTCTAGGATTATAGGTCCCTTTTGACTGAGCTATTACCCTTCTAAGTATCTTCTCAGAACAATTAAAGACATAGTACCACAGTGGCATATGCATCTCCATGTTTCTAGCAGCACAATTTGTAGTACGTACCTCTTGGTAACCACCCAAATGCCATTCAACTGGTGAACAGATAAAAAAGATTTGGTCTTTTTATACAATGAATTACTACTTCACTATTAAAACCGGATAAATTCGAGGTTGCTGTTATGTCAGTGGGTGGAAGTATAGACCATACTCCTGAGTGAATTAAATCACACTCACTTGTGTAAACATTATATCCCCTACCAGGTGTGAGAAATTGAAAGAGCAAATGATGTGAAATACACAATGGACACTGTGAAGTGGAAACATATTGTTCAAAAGAATAAAGAATTAGGAAGTGGGGAAGGGAAATGTAGGAAGGGAAAAGGTGGAAAAGTGCAATGCAGTCGCATTGTTTGCATCTCCTAGTTCACTGAAAAAGAATGCATGTGCTGATATCGCTTGGAGAGATTTTTATGCCCATAGTTTGTACCCTGAGTAACTACTGGAAGATGACAAAATATGCAGTGTTGTAACATTGTTACCATCCTACTATTTCTTATGAAATTCTGTTTTAC
>NW_004525367.1:8980-11806 GCF_000260255.1 Octodon degus
ATAACAGAAGGTGAGCACACAAAAATATGCATCAATATACTTTAATGAGAAATCTGAAAATTAAATTGGAAAATTATTTCTCAATAATATAAAAATTCTTACAACGCTATGTATGGAAAATGCAAAATGGATGTGCTGACAACTATGAAACCTTGAAAGAAATTTAAACTCCAAATAACTTACAAGATACCTCACATTCAAAGACTGGCAGGCTTAATGTTGCTCAAATTGCAACGTTCCCCATATTGTTTACAGAATGAACATAATTCCTGTTCAAACTGCGTACATTATTTGATATTTATTTTCATATGTAAATGTAAGAGACTGGAAGGGTGAAGACTAAGCAAGAGAGACAGGTGTGGAAAGACTCCCCCTTCTGGTTTTCAAGGTTGCATGTGTGATTCAGTGCGGGGCTGACTGAATGAAAGACACAGCAGCTGATACAAAAGTTCACACAATGTAACCGACAGTCAGGAGACAAATTTTTTACATTAAGCTCACTTTAAAATATTTGAATTTGTAGGAAAATGCAGGTAACATAAATTGTTCATTTAAAACTATTTCTCAGTTTATAATTTGCTGCTTTTAAAAAATATTTTTTCCATAATTTCTTGTGTCTTGTTTTCTTTTATTACCTTTTAAAAATAAACATTTACTTGAGAGAGCATATCGGGCCCAGGGAGATAGCTCAGTAGAATAAGCGCTTGCGTGGCAAGTGCAAGGTCATAAGTTCAAACCCCGGTTCTGAGAGACAGAGAAAGAGGGAAGGGGGAGGGGAGGGGAGGGGAGGGAAGGGGAATGATATTACATATAGAGTTAGTCATGGTGAGTCTTAGGACCATCGCCTTAATCATCTTGTTTATATAAATGTATGGTTTTGCCCCTGCCATGTTTCCTAACTTTTCTCCTTGCTCTCTCTTCGTTGTTTAATCCTTAAGTTCTCAATTTCCATTTAACTGTGCTATACCTTTCAATTTATATTTCTTCTTTTGAGTTCTTACACTAAGGAGACAATTTAATATTTACACACGTGGGTCTGGTTTATTTCACTTATGAGTATATCTTCAAGTTGTATCCACTTATATATGAAGGCTTCGAGTTCCTTATTCTTTCTAGCTGAGTAATACTCCATTGTATAAATAAACACGCCTTTTACATCCATTCCTCAGGTGATGGGCATTTTGGTTGTTTCCAAGATTTAGCTATCACAAATTGTGCTGCTATAAACATAGGCGCACATATATCACTATGATATGGTGTTTTCACTTTTTTGTGAAAATTCCCAGAAGGAGGATAGCTGGATTGAATGGGATTTCCAGGCCTAGTTTTTTGAGGAGTCTCCATACTGATTTCCATAATGGATACACGAGTCTGCACTGCCACTAGCAGTGGAGAAGGGTTCCTTTTTACCCACAGCCTCTCCAACATTTGTTGTTGGTTGATTTCTTGATGATAGCCATTCTTTCTGGGTTGAGATGGAATCTCAGTGTTCTTTTAATTTGCATTTCATGGATGGCTAGTGATATGGAGCATTTTTTTCATGTATTTATTAGCTTCCTCTGAAAAGGATAGTATTAGTATTCCTTCCTCTGAGAAGTATGTGTTCATCTCAGATGTCCATTTCTGGATTGGGTCTTTAAATTTTGGGGCCCTACTGTATTTTAGTTCTTTATAAATTCTAGATAGAAGACCTTTGAGTGCTTAGTAGTTAAGAATTCCTTTTCTCAATTTGTGGGTCTTTTCACTCTGTTGGTAATTTCTTTTGGCATGCAAAAAGTTCTCAATAAGAGGAGGTCCAAGTTAATTCTTTCAAGTATTACCCATGCACTTTTATTTTTGTTCAAGACCTGTTTGCCTACATTTATGTCTTCGAGAGTTCCTAATTTCTCTTCCAGGACATTTATTGTTTCTATTTTAATGTTCAGATCTTTAATCCATTTTGACTTTAGCTTAGTGCATGATGATCAGCGTGGGTCAAGTTTTAGTTTGTGGCATATAGAGAGCCAGTTTTTCCAGCACCATTTGTTAAACAGGCAATCTTTCTTCCAGTAAGCATGTTTGGCCCCTTTCTCAAAGATAAGGTGGCTGAGTGTGTTCGTAGGGGCTTCTGCATCTTCTAATCTATTGCATTGATCCTCATGTCTATTTCATTGCCAATACCATGCTGATTTATCACAGTAACTTTGTAGTATAATTTCAACTCAGGAATTGTGATGCCTCCTGCCTTGTCTTTGTGGCCCAGGATTGCCTTTGCTATTCTAGGTCTTTTCTGGTTCCAAATAAGTTTTAGGAACAATTTCTCTAGGTCCGTGAGGTATGTTGGTGGTAGTTTGATAGGGATTGAGTTAAATCTATATAATAATTGGGGAGTTTGGCCATCTTCACAATGTTAGTTCTTCCTATCCAAGAGGATGGAATACCTATCCATTTTCTGAAATCCTCTATGATCTCTTTTTAAAGAGTACTATAATTTTCCTTGAAAAGATCTTTGACTTCTTTAGTTAGATTAATTCCAAGGTATTTCATTTTCCTTGGTGCTGTTGTAAAAGGTATTTTTTTCTATAATTTCTCTCTCAGTGTGTTTGTTATCTGTGTAGAAGAATGCTATTGACTTTGGGTATTGACTTTATAACCTGCTATGCTACTGAATTTCTGTATTAACTCTAGGAGCTTCTTGGTGGAGTGTTTTGGGTCTTCCAAGTAAAGCATCATGTCATCTGCAAAGAAAGATAATTTAACTTCTTCTTTACCTATTCTTATTCCTTTTAATTCTTTCTCTTGTGTAATGGCTGTAGCTAGTGATTCCAGAACTATATTGAATAGGAG
>NW_004525367.1:15549-22706 GCF_000260255.1 Octodon degus
AGGAAGCTCTCCCACACACTCACCGGACCTGGGCTAATACTGGGTCCTAGTATATTGTTCTTGTTCTGAATTTTGGAGATCTTGATTATTATATGTCCTGGTGTGATTTTAACTGGGTTGATGTCATTTGGAGTTCTATATGCTTCGGTTACCTGAATGTCAGATTGTTTCCCCATATTTGGAAAGTTTTCTGCTATTTCTTCTGCCCATACACTTTTTATATCATTTGTATTGACTCTTTTCTCATTAATGCCTATTAGTTCTGCATTGTTCATCTTTGCATCATCTTGCAGATGTTGAATTATTTTTTCCTGCATCTTAGCTGTTTTTAAGAGATGTTTTGTTACCTTTTCACTAGCTGCAATGGTATCTTCAAGATCGGAACCTATATATTCACTTTTATTCAAATGGTTTTGTCAGCTCGTGATTGAGATTTTAATTTCTTGTAAATGTCTTTGAATCTGCTTCCTGCATGCAATTTCTTTCCGAAGTTGATCACTAAAGGATTCCATCATTTTTCTATTCTCCTCTATTTTTTGTCAGTGTCCTCTTTAGAAGCACTTAGTAATTCTTTCATTATAGCTATCATTTCTTTTCTTATTTCAGAGTTTATTTCTGATCTGATTTCCTCTGTACTTTTCTGCAGTTGTTTCTTTACTTAAGATGCTATGAATTCAGAGCTTTCAGCTATGTGATTCCCTATTTTTTCCTATGCTAGTGTCTCCTGCATTTGTTCTGGATAAGCTGGGGCCTGAGACTGCATTTTGCTCCTTCTCTTTGTTATTTTGTATAGCACTGTCTTATGACCTCTGGTGTAGAGCTGTGGTGCAGTTAGAACATTAGCACCTAACAAAATTCTTACCCAAGAAATATTATGGTGAAGGCAGTTATAGTTTTGTGTTTACAGAACTATAATTAAGAAAGCTAATAATATGTAGTGATATTTAACAGTTGCCACACTTTTGCAACTAGTGGGTTTTTATTTCAGACAGTATTAGCAAACATTATGTCTGTGTAGCTAAGCAGATATTAAATTGGGAATTTGTATTTAAGTTAGTTCTCCTAAGTTCTGTCTGATCACCTCCTCTTGATGTACCTGGTGTCTTCCAGGCAGACGAGTTTGCTTGGGTACCTGTTGCCCCCCTATGTAGATCAAGAGAGAAAGAATGGGGACACTCTCATAGATGCGGGTCTAGCAAAGCGTCTCAGCTTACCAGGTCCAGATCTACCAAGTTTCAATTCATCCAGATGTGCCTGGCTTGGGTCTGACTGTTGTGCTCAGCTTCTTCCGGCTGAAGCCTGTGGAAGTGAACTCGCTTTACCGCTCTGGCAAGATGTTCTGCTCCTGGATTAGCTGAGTGATTCATGCCCTAGCCTCTCTGCAGAGGCTTCAGGTGCAGAGTTTCACATCAGGCCTGTCTGATGTAGGAGGTTTCTGCAAGAGTGAGGATGGTTCCACACACACACCGTCCTGGGCTGGGGCTAGGGGTCCAGCGGGGCCAGTGGAGTGGAAGGTCTCACCTGTGCAGTATCTGGCAATCCTAGTTCTAAGTGATCAGAAGAGGACTTAAGATTATGAGCAGCAGGCTTTGAAAGTCCCTGGCATTCAAGATTCTTCCAGAAACATTAGCGTCAAAAGGCAACTATACGGTCAGCTGCAGAGAGGATCGGTGTTCCTTTTTACTTGTTTATTTGATTTTTCCTTTTTTTTTCAATAATTTTATTTAGAAACAAAAATCAATGAGACAGTTTTACAACAGATTACTGGCACATTTTCAGTAATTAACACATTGCATGTAGTTGTCTTAGTGCTTGTACATTGTACAACATGCAGACATGATATCCTATCTCAAACACTATTATAACAAACCTACTCATTGAACTAAGAGAGTGGAGCTGTATATCTATCCTAACTATTTTGAGTATACAATTGCAAAGTAGTCGTTCATTTCTATCCTACTTTTTTGATTAGTTTTGTCAGAGAAAGGCATTCCATTGTCATTTAAATATTGTAGGTGCTTGAATTTAGCAGAATCTCCCAAAAGAGTCCAGTAGGCCATAATAGTAGTGAGTTTTCTGTAAGACTGGCAATGTCCAAAGTTATTGACTTGAGCTTTTTTGTCACCATGCACTAAACTAAAGTCAAAATGGATTAAAGATCTAAACATTAAAGCAAAGACACTAAATCTCCTGGAAGAGAAAGTAGGAGCAACTCTTGAAGACACAGGGGCAGGCAAAGACTTCATGAACAGAAATCAAATCGCATGGGAAAGAGTTGAAAGAATTAACAACTGGGACCTGCTCTTACTGAGAAGTTTTTTCTCGTCAAAAGAAATTACCAATAAAGTGAAAAGGCAACCCACAAATTTGGAAAAAATCATGACAAAAAAGTACTCAGACAAAGGTCTGCTCTCTAGAATTTATAAAGAACTAAAAAACACTAGGGCCCCAAAATTGAAAGGCCCAATCCAGAAATGGGCATCCGAGATGAACACACGCTTCTCAGAGGAAGAAATTAAAGAAGCGAATCAATATATGAAAAGATGCTCCACATCACTAGCCATCAGCGAAATGCAAATTAAACAACATTGAGATATCATCGCACTCCAGAAAGAATGGCTATCAGAAAGAAATCATCCAACAACTAATGTTGGAGAGGCTGTGGGGAAAAAGGAACCTTTCTCCACTGCTGGTGGGAATGTAGACTGGTGCAACCGTTATGGAAATCAGTATGGAGACTCCTTAGAAAAGTTGGACTGAAAATCCCATTTAAACCAGCTATTCCTCTACTGGGAATTTTCCCAGAGGATCTGAAAACATCATACCAGGATATATGTGTGCCTATGTTTATAGCAGCACAATTTGTGATAGCCAAATCTTGGAAACAACCAAGATGCCCATCACCTGAGGAATGGTTGAAAAAGACGTGGTATTTTTACACAATGGAGCATTATTCAGCTATTAAGAGTGATAAACTCGAAGCCTTTATATTGAAGTGGATGCCTCTTGAAGATATATTCATAAGTGAAATAAATCAAACACACATGTGTAAATATCGTATAGTCTCCCTAGTATAAGAACTCAAAAGAAGAAATACAAATAAAAAGGTATAATACAAGTAAAAGGGAAGCAGGATCTCAAAGACTAATTAATCAAGAGAGGGAAAGGAGAAGAGCTAGGAAACATGAATAAGTCAAGCCATACAGTTATATGTAGAAGATGGGCAAGGCAATGATCCTGAGAATCTCCAGAAGATTTTTGAATCTAGCAGTTAATTGGAAAGATTCTCACCCTGACTAACTATATATACTGATACCTGTGAACTAAGCAACTGCACGGAAGATGGTAATCTGTAATAGTATTTTCATGGTTGGAGTGCCTGTCATTCTGGTCTTCTCAATATGGTGTTCCTTTTTAATTCTCTTCCTCCGGAGCCTTTGTGGCTGTCACTGCTGCTGCTGGGACTGGTGCCGGAGTCTGCACTGGGCTCATCCTCTGGCTTCTGGCATTCCGGGTGCAGAGGGCGGGCAACTCCCAAGAAGCGCGTCGTGTGCGAGCACAGCCAAGGGCTCAAGGTGGCAGAAAGCGTATTCATCCTCCTGTTTCAGTCTCCCAATCACTGGGATTACAGGCCTCCCCCACCTCCTCAGATCTAGATGGCCTTCTTAGCATGCCCAGGGAGGGGCCAGGGAAGGGCATGTGGTACCAGGAATCAAACCTGGGTTGTTGCCCTTGCCAGGTAGAGGCTTAGACCACCGAGCTATCTTCACAGCACCATTTTGTGCTATTAGACTATTCAAGATGTGCTGTCACCAGCACCTTCAATCACCAGATTCTTTGTACCTTCCCACACTGATGCTGTGTAATCATTAAAGAGGAACCCCTGTTTATTCTCTTGCCGAACCTCTGGGTCAACCCCTTGACTTTCCTGTCTTTTTAGATTCAGTCACTCTGGTTATTTCAACTAATTGGAGCCAAATGTTTGCATCTTCTGAATAGTTTCAGTTAACCCTACATGCCCAAGTTTCACGTATGTGGTATCATGGGTTAGAATGACCCACAGTTTTAAGGTTGAATAATATTCTGCTGTGTACAATTGAAAAATTTCTATTAATATCCATTAGTGAGTGTTATTATGGTTGAGAAGAAGGCAGCATTCCAGGCACCACCTTGAAATCAGAGACTGAGACCTCACCAAAAAATGAACCTATGGGTGTCTGTTCTTAAAATTTTCATTCTCTAAGGTTATGACAAAATCTCTGTCTTTATATTTGCTAGATGTGTGGTACTTTGTTAGAGCAGAGAAAATAGGCACATACAATTAAACATTGAACCTTTTATTCCAAATAACTTAAACATCAATTTTGTGAAATGAAATGTGTATGATTCTGTTGCATGGTATGTCATATAATGAAAGGTAGCATGACTGATAACACTAAGGAGCTGGATGAAAAGAAGTTATATTAACCTATACATTTATGTGCTCAAAGGGGGAGGAACAAATATTGGCAAGGTGGAAAGACTAGACAGTAATCTCTTGAAATAAGCTTTTCCAATTCTGAGGAAAGGAGTATCAGACAAATAGATAACAACATAGCACTAGACGCTTAGAAAGCAGTCACCAAGATGTTCAATTCCAACAGCACCGAGAACTACTCTTTCACCATTTCCGAGATACGCTCTTCCATTACCCAAATCTCCAAACGCACCATTATCAGGACATGCACCTCTGAAAGTTTCACATGTGAATACAGGAGCCTGCATCTCTGGGAGTGAGAGGCTGGGGACAGAGGGGCTGGCCCGGGCTGTGGGCTAAAAGTACGTGGTCCTGCCCAGTCAGGTATGGCTCTGTGCCTGTCTCCTGGTACTTTGCAGAGAGGCCTCTTCTTCTCCTGTCCCTGTAGAGCACAAGCCACCTGAGGACCCTCAGTGTGGCATTCTAGGGCCAAGGCAAAAAGGCCAGGCTTGGGGGCCAGGCACATCCTTCCATCCCCCCCAAAACAAAACATGTCACTATGCACCAGGGATATTTAGCAGTGGGTGAGGAGAGCTGAGGCATGGCTGGGCCTGTCCTTCACTTGGTGGTTTCTGGTCCAGGGTTGAGGAGGAGACCATAGGAGCTGCAGCATGGGAGACAATGAGGAGCAGGCACATGCTCCTGGGGAGCAGGGAGCCCAAGCCTATAGCCTGAGGTCCCCACAGGTGTGCTTGGAGGTGACGGCTGCAGAGGTTCTGTGAGGAGTGGGCTGCAGGCCCTTCAGGCTCCCCACCTGCATGCATCCCCAGCCTGGCCAGGCCTAGCCCTTGTCCACTCAGGTGCGTAAGCTGCTGTTCCAGCCATCATGTTGGTGCTACAGTATACTAGTCACATAAAAATTGTATTGCAGTTGTTTTTCTTTTTTTGTGTGTATTACTTTACCTACTTTAATTTCTAAAAATAAACATTTTACAGAGCCATCCAAAAAATCTTCACAAAGATCATCTCTGCTGTCCTCACTTCAGATCAGCAAGCATCAAGCTCTTTCACTCCATCAGGAAAACACTCAGGTACCCAGGCACCACGGCATCCACTTGCCCGGGCAGGAAGTGCAGGGGCACAGCCAACAAGACCCTCAGGTGCACATCAGAAAGACCTGCAGTTGCACAGTCAACAAGGCCTTTGATTCCAGCACAGCATAGATCGCCGCATTGGAAGCCCTCACTGTGTTCATGCTTCAGTCCCTGTTTTCCTCTACACAGTCACCGACATCTTGCTCCTCACGCCCTCTTCCTCTGTCACTGACCCGGTCTTCACAGGCTCCGGTTAGTCCTGCTATGAAGCGGTCTTCATCACCCCCACCCACGTTCAGGAAAGCAAGGAATGTCCTGGAGGAAGCAATGCAAAAGGCTTTCTCACACTGAGCTGGAGATGGTGGTGTAGTCAAAGCAAGGTAGACAGTTCTAACTTTGAAGCAAGTTCCATCCTGATCTATCACAAATGGATGGGACACATTTCTGGTAAATGAGAGACTAAGGTCAAATGAGTGCAGGGAAAGAAACAAAAAAGTCCTATTTGGTTTCAAACTGTCTCATTGCTATTTGTTTCTCAATAAAATTATGGGGAAAAAAGTAAGAAACAAAAAAATCAAAAATGGAATAAAAGTAACATTATGTTTTTCTTTCCATTTTTTTGACACCAGGAATCAAACTCATAACTTTGCACTTTCCAGACAGATGCTTGTGCAGCTGAGCTACCTTCCCAGTCCCACATTCACTTTTTTTTCATTCCTTAATAATTGGCTCATTACTGATTCATTTACTTATTTATTTATAATATGCTAGTATCTGACCATTGGCCATAGGGACACTTGTTATATGCTCCCCATTAAGTGTTTTACGGTTCTCCTAATTGTCATAAATTATTCACATAAGCCAAAATTGAAAACTTCAACACCAGCACTTCCTAAAGTACACATTTAAATATAACTATTATTTAAATACCAAGCATACCTGATCACCTTATTCCACTTCAAGTAACACATAATGTAATCCCTCAAATTTCCTGCCTCACCTCCACACATATCCTGAGGAAGAAGGTACAGCGCACACCTCTAACTGTACCTCACGGGTCAGCCATAAGGAGCCTTCAGCTTGTCTTCTGGTAAATCAGTCATTGCTATTTCCATTGGCTCTTTTCATATCAGTATTCACTTTACTCTGATAGGAATGGTCTTTACCAACAATATTAATTTACAGTGAAAACATGGTTCACACATATATTTGGCAAGTACCACACGAGGACTCAACAGGCACACATTCTAGAATGACTAAGCTAAGTCAATTGACATTTACATTACATCACAAACCTAAGATATTAGGAGGGGAATATATTTAAACTTTATTCCATTGGCAGTTTTCATAAGTAAAATACATGATTAAATATAGAGATTACATTATGTGCTACATCTCTTTTTTTCCATAATTTTATTGTTAAACAAATAGCAATGAGACAGTTTCAAACCAAATTGGTAGGACAGTTTCAGTAATTAACACATTGCATACGTTCTTCTAGTGGTTAATTGTTGTACAAGATGTGGACATGATATCCTATTTACAAACACTATTAGAATAAATCCCTCTATTCATTAAGAGAATGTAACTATATATCTATCCTAACC
>NW_004525368.1:0-1645 GCF_000260255.1 Octodon degus
CATTCATTCCTATGGGCAAAGAGCCACAAACACGTTTCTAGACTCCCCGGCCCCGAGGAGAGCTGCTTGTTTCTACTGCATGATCTGTGTTTCTAAGTGTCAGTTCTTATTGCAGAAGAGCCAACTAAGCTCCAGCTACTTTAAGAAGCAGTGCACTCCAATGCATGTTCCTATATAGAGTGCAACACAGAACTCTGCTAAAACATCACTTTTGTAAGTAAAGTACTTCACAGTTCCGCTCTGTGAAAAGACTGGCATATCATTCAGTCTCCTAAGAGAAAGCATCCGTGAAGTTTGTGACTTTCCACCTGGAGGTGCAGACAAACTACAGAAGTTTGTTCTCTCTCCCATTCATTCCTAAGGGCAAAGAGCGAAAAACACGTTTCTAGACTCCAGTGCCCTGAGGAGATCTGCTTGTTTCTACTGCATGATTTGTGTTTCTAATTGTGAGTTCTTAATGCAGAACAGTCAGCTAAGCTGCAGCTAGTTTGGACAGCACTGTACTCCAATGCCTGTTCCAGTATAGAGCGCAACACAGAACTCTGGCTAAAACGTCAATTTGTAACTAAAGTACTTCACTGTTCCGCGCTTTGAAAAGAGTGGCAAATCATTCAGTCTACTAAGGCAAAGCTTCCGTGAAGTTTGTGACATTCCACCTGGATGTGCAGAGAAACTGCAGCAGTTTGTTCCCTATCCAATTCATTCCTCAGGGCAAATAGACACAAACACGTTTCTAGACTCCAGTGCCCTGAGGAGAGCTGCTTGTATCTAGGGCTTCATTTCTGTTTCTAACTGTGAGTTCCTAATGCTGAAGAGCCAGCTAAGCTCCAGCTTCTTTGCAAAGCTGTTTACTCCAATGCCTGTTCCTGTATACAGCGCAACACAGAACTCTGGCTAAAACCTCACTTTTGTAAGTAAAGTACTTCACAGTTCCGTGCTGTGAAAAGAGTGGCAAATCATGCAGTAACCTAAGAGAAAGATCCCGTGAAGTTTGTGACTTTCCAATTGGAGTTGCCAAGAAACTGCAAGTTTGCTCTCTCTCCCATTCATTCCTGTGGTCAAAGAGCTACAAACACTTTCTAGAATCCAGTGCCCTAAGGAGAGCTGCTTGTTTCTACTGCATCATTTGTGTTTCTTTTTTTATTTATTTATTTTTCTTTCTATTTTTCATTTATTTGATTTTGAATACTAAAAACCAAAAAGAAATAGCAGGAACAAAGACAGAAACAGGGTAATATACTACATTACGTATATCACAGATTTTCAAAGCATGAATAGCAATTGATAGTGGTTGTTTTTTTTTCTTTTCTCTTCAATTTTTTTCTCCAATATTTTGTCACAGTGACAAAAAGCTAATACATTTCTTCAATGCTTTTTCCCAAGATGTCTGTTAAGCTAACTCTCATGTGTCTTTAATGCCTTTACTCAAATATCTGCTTTTTAAGAAGACCTACCTTGACCAGTGACAAGGACAGTGTCCTGGACCAAAATGTGTCAAGTTCCTGTGATCCCTTTTCCCAATTAGGCCTTTACCTTTGCCTTCATCCTGCCTGTAGCGATCTACTGCCGTCTTTGCCCAAATTTTGCTAAGTGTTGCCCCATTTTCTAACTTCTTTTATTTCCTTATTTTAACTTTTTAAGTTTG
>NW_004525368.1:2929-7805 GCF_000260255.1 Octodon degus
AGTGGCAAATCATTCAGTCTCCTAAGAGAAAGCATCTGTGAAGTTTGTGACTTTCCACCTGGAGGTGGAGAGAAACTGCAGAAGATTGTTCTCTCTCCCATTCATTTCTATGGGCAAAGAGCCACAAACAGGTTTCTAGACTCCATTGCCATGAGGAGATCTGCTGTATTCTAATGCATTATTTGTGTTTCTAAGTGTGAGTTCTTAATGCAGAAGAGGCAGGTAAGCTCCAGCATCTTTTGGAAGCAGGGCACTCCAATGCCTGTTCCTGTATACAGCGCAACTCAGAGCTCTGGCTAAAACATCACTTTCGTAACTAAAGTACTTCACAGTTCTGTGCTGTGAAAAGAGTGGAAATCATTCAGTCTCCTAAGAGAAAGCATCCGTGAAGTTTGTGACTTTCCACCTGGAAGTTCAGAGAAACTGCAGAAGATGGTTCTCTCTCCCATTCATTTCTAAGGGCAAAGAGCCACAAACACATTTTTAGACTCACGTGCCCTGAGGAGCGCTGCTTGTTTCTACTGCATCATTTGTGTTTCTAAGTGTGAGTTCTTAATGCAGAAGAGCCAGCTAAGCTCCAGCTTCTTTGGGAAGAAGGGCACACCAATGCCTGTTCCTGTATACAGCGCAACACACAACAATGGCTAAAACGTCACTTTTGTAACTAAAGTACTTCACACTTCCGCACTGTGAGAAGAGTGGCCAATCGTGCACTCTCCTAAGAGAAAGCATCCAGGAGTTTGCTACTTTCCAAATTTAGGTGGGGAGAAAGTGCAGAAGTTTTTCCCTCGCCCATTCATTCTTATAGGCAAGAGCCACAAACACGTTTCTTGACTCCAGTTTCCTTAGGATAGCTGCTTCTTTCTACTGCATGATTTCTGTATCTAAATGTGAGTTCTTAATGCAGAAGAGCCAGCTAAGCTCCAGCTTCTTTGGGAAGCAAGGCACTCCAATGCCTGTTAACGTATACAGCGCAACACAGAACTCTGGGTAAAACATCAGTTTTGTAACTAAAGTACTTCACAGTTCCGAGCTGTGAAAAGAGTGGCAAATCATTCAGTCTCCTAAGAGAAAGCATCTGTGAAGTTTGTGACTTTCCACCTTTAGGTGCCGAGAAAGTGCAGATGTTTGTTCTCTCTCCCATTCATTACTTCGGTCAAAGAGCCACAAAAACGTTTCTAGACTCCTGTGCCCTGAGGAGAGCTGCTTGATTCTACTGCATGATTTGTGTTTCTAAGTGTGAGTTCATAATGAAGAAGAGACAGCTAAGCTCCAGCTTCGTTGGGAAGCATGGCACTCCAATTCCTGTTCCTGTATAATTTGCAACACGCAAATCTGGCAAAAACGTCACTTTTGTAACGAAAGTACATCACAGTTCCACACTGTGAAAAGAGTGGCAAATCATTCAGTCTCCTAAGAAAAAGCATCCGTGAAGTTTGTGAATTTCCACCTTTAGTTATGGAGAAAGTGGAGAAGTATGTTTTCTCTCCCATTCATTCCTATGGGGAAAGAGCCACAAACACGTTTCTAGGCTCCAGTGCCCTGAGGAGAGCTGCTTCTTTCTACTGCATGGCTTGTGTTTCTAACTGTGAATTCTTAATGCGGAAGAGACAGCTAAGCTCCAGCTTCTTTGGGAGGCAGGGCAATCCAATGCCTGTTCCTGTATACAGCGCAACACATAACACTTGCTAAAAGGTCAGTTTTGTAACTAAAGTACTTCACAGTTCTGCGCTGTGAAAAGATTGGCAAATCATTCCATCTCCAAAGAGAAAGCATCCGTGAAGTTTGTGACTGTCCACCTGGAGGTGCAGAGAACCTGCAGAAGTTTGTTCTCTCTCCCATTCATTGCTATAGGCAAACAGCCACAAACACGTTTCTAGACTCCAGTGCCCTGAATAGAACTGCCTTTTTCTACTGAGTGATTTATGTTTCAAAGTGTGAGTTCTTAAGGCAGAAGAGATAGATAAGCTCCAGCATCTTCTTTTTTTAATTTTTTTTCTCTTTTCCATGTTTTATTGATAAACATATAGCAATGAGACAGTTTCAAATCAAATGGAAAGTACAGTTTCAACAAATAATACCCTGTAAATATTCTTCTCAGTTGTTAATTGCTGTACAAGATGTACACTAGTGATGCTACTTACAAACACCATTTGAAAAAAATCATTCTATTCATTTAGAGAATGCAACTATATATCTACACCAACCACTTTCAATACAGAGATACAAATGGACATTCATAGTTATGCCTCATTTTTTTAAGTTGCGTTTTTGAATACTTTAGGTGTGTAAACTCAGCAAAATATGCTAAAGAAACCAATAGCCTATAGTAGCATTGGGTCTCCTGTTTAACTGGCAATGTCAGAAAATATTGACCTGAGTCCCCCACAGCGCAACATAACAACACGGCTTTACTTCCTATATTTCGTTTACATACATTTCTACTGGATGCTTAAGACCAAGGTAAAGCCGGACCTGTGCAACAAGAGTTGTAAGCTCCAGCTTCTTTTGGAAGCAGGGCAATCCAATGCCTGTTCCTGTATACAGCGCAACTCAGGGCTCTGGGTAAAACGTCACTTTTGTAACTAAAGTACTTCACAGTTCCGTGCTGTGAAAAGAGTGGCAAATCATTCAGTCTCCTAAGAGAAAGCATCCATGAAGTTTCTGACTTTCCACCTGGAGGCTCAGAGAAACTTCCAAAGTTTTTTCTCTCTCCCAGTCATTCCTATGGGCAAAGAGCCACAAACACGTTTCTAGATTCCAGTGCCCTGAGGAGAACTGCTTGTTACTACTGCATGATTTGTGTTTCCACGTTTGAGTTCTTAATGCAGAAGAGCCAGCTAAGCTCCATCTTCTTTGGGAAGCAAGGCATTAAAATGCCTGTTCCTATGTAGAGGGCAACACAGAACTCTGGCTAAAATGTCACTTTTCTAACCAGACTACTTCACAGATACGTGCTGTGAAAAGAGTGGCAAATCATGCAGTCTCCTAAGAGAAAGAATCCGTGAAGCTTGTGCCTTTCCATCTGGAGATGCAGAGAAATTGCAGAAGATTGTTCTCTCTCCCATTCCTTTGTATGGGCAAAAAGGCACAAAATCGTTTCTAGACTCCAGTGCCCTGAGGAGAGCTGCTTGTTTCTACTGCATGATTTGGTTGCTAAGTATGAGTTCTTCATGCAGAAGAGCCAGCGAAGCTCCGGCTTCTTTGGGAAGCAGGGCACTACAATGCCTGTTCCTGTATTATGCGCAGCACAGAAATCTGGCTAAAACTTCACATTTGTAACTAAAGTACTTAACAGTTCCTAGCTGTGAAAAGAGTGGCAAATCATTTAGTCTCCTAAGAGAAATCATCCGAGAAGTTTGTGACTTTCCACCTGGAGATGCAGAGAAAATGCAGAAGTTTGTTCTCTCTACCATTCATTCCTATGGGCAAAGAGCCACAAACTCGTTTGTAGAATCCAGTGACATGAGGAGAGCTGCTTGTTTCTAATGCCTGATTTGTGTTTCTAAGTGTGAGTTCTTAATGCAGAACAGCAAGCTAAGATCCAGCCTCTTTGGGAAGCAGGGCACTACAATGGTTGTTTCTGTATATCATGCAGCTTAGAAATCTGTATAAATGGTCACTTTTGTAACTAAAGTAATTCAGTTTCAAGCTATGAAAAGAGTGGCAAATCATTCAGTCTCCTGGAAGAAAGCATCCTTGAAGTTTGTGATGTTCCACCTGCAGGTTCAGAGAAACTGCAGAAGTTTTTTCTCTCTCACATTCATTCCTATGGGAAAGAGCCACAAACACATTTCTAGACTCCAGTGCCCTGAGGAGAACTGCTTGTTTCTACTGCATCATTTGTGTTACTCAGTGTGAGTTCTTAATGCAGAAGAGCCAGCTAAGCTCCAGTTTCTTTGGGAAGAAGGGCACTCCAATGTGTATTCCTGTATACAGCGCAAAACAGAACTCTGGCTAAAACTTCAGTTTTGTTACTAAAGTACTTCACAGTTCCGTGCAGTGAAAAGAGTTGCAAATCATTCAGTCTCCTACGAGAAAGCATCTGTGAAGTTTGTGACTTTCCACCTTTAGTTGCGGAGAAAGTGCAGAGGTTTGTTCTCTCTCCCATTCAATCCTATGGGCAAAGAGCCACAAACAAGTTTCTAGACTCCAGTGCCCTGAGGAGAACTACTTGTTTCCTCTGCATCATTTGTGTTTCTAAGTGTGAGTTCTTTATGCAGAAGAGCCAGCTAAGCTCCAGCTTCTTTGGGAGGCAGGGCACTCCAATGCCTGTTCCTGTATACAGCGCAACACACATCTCTGGCAAAAACGGCCTTTTGTATGTAAGATACTTCACAGCTCCGCTGTGAAAAGAGTGGCAAATCATTCAGTCTCCTAAGAGAAAGCATCCGTGAAGTTTGTGACTTTCCATCTGGAGGCACAGAGAAACTGCACAAGTTTGTTCTCTCTCCCATTCATTGCTATGGGCAAAGAGCCACAAACAAGTTTTTAGTCTCCAGTGTCCTGAGGAGAGCCGCTTCTATCTATTGCATCAACTGAGTTTCTAAATGAGAGTTCTTAATGCAGAAGAGCCAGCTAAGCTCCAGCTTTTTGTGAAGCAGGTCACTACAATGCCTGTTCCTGTATAATGCGCAGCACAGAAATCTGGCTAAAATGTCACTTTTGTAACTAAAGTACTTCACAATGCCACACTGTGAAAAGAGTGAGAAATCATTCTGTCTCTTCAGAGAAATCATCCGTGAAGTTTGTGACTTTCCACCTGGAGGTGCAGAGAAACTGGAAAAGTTTGTTCTATCTCCCATTCATTAATATAGGCAAAGAGCCACAAAATCTTTTCTAGACTCCAGTGCCCTGGGGAGAGCTGCTTGTTTCT
>NW_004525368.1:7954-10586 GCF_000260255.1 Octodon degus
TCACTTTTGTAACTAAAGTACTTCACAGTTCTGCGCTGGGAAAAGAGTGGCAAATAATTCAATCTCCTAAGAGAATGCATCCGTGAAGTTTGTGACTTTCCACTTTTAGGTACAGAGAAAGTGCAGAAGTTTGTTCTGTCTCCCATTCATTCCTATAGGCAATGAGCAACAAACACGTTTCTAGACTCCAGTGCCCTGAGCAGAGCTGTTGTTTCCTCTGCATCATTTGTGTTTCTAAGTGTGAGTTCTTCATACACGAGAGCCAGCTAAGCTTCAGGTTCTTTGGGAAGCAGGGCACTCCAATGCCTATTCCTGTATACAGCTCAACACAGAACTCTGGCTAAAATGTCACTTCTGTAACTAAAGTACTTCACTGTTCCGTGCTGTGAAAAGAGGGGCAAATCATTAAGTCTCCTAAGAGAAAGTATCCGAGAAGTTTGTGACTTTCCACCTGGAGGGGCACACAAACTACGGAAGTTTATTCTCTATCCAAATCATTCCTAAGGGCAAACAGACACAAACACGTTTCTAGACTCCAGTGTCCTGAGGAGAGCTGCTTGTTTCCTCTGCATCATTTGTGTTACTCAATGTGAGTTGTTAATGCAGAAGAGCCAGCTGAGCTCCTGCTTCTTTGGGAAGCAGGGCACTCCAATGCCTCTTTCTCTGTACAGCGCAACACAGAACTGTGGCTAAAACGTAACTTTTGTAACTAAAGTTCTTCACAGTTCAGCGCTGTGAAAAGAGTGGCCAATCATTCAGTCTCCTAAGAGAAAGCAACCGTAATGTTTGTGACTTTCCACCTGGACGTGTGGAGAAACTGCAGTAGCTTGTTCTCTCACCCATTCATTCCTATGGGAAAGAGCCACAAACACGTTTCTAGACTCCAGTGTCCTGAGGAGAGCTGCTTGTCTCTAGGGCATCATCTGTGTTTCTAATTGTGATTTCCTAATGTTGAAAAGCCTGCTGAGCTCCAGCTTCTTTGGGGAGCAGGGCACTCCAATGCCTGTTCCTGTATACAGTGCAACACACAACTCTGGCTAAAACTGCACTTTTGTAACTAAGGTACTTAACAGCTCCGTGCTGTGAAAAGAGTGGCAAATCATTCAGTCTCCTAAGAGAGAGCATCTGTGAAGTTTGTGACTGTCCACCTGGAAGTGCCGAGAAACTGCAGAAGTTTGTTCTCTCTCCCATTCATTTCTATGGGCAAAGGGCCACAAACACGTTTGTAGACTGCAGTGCCCTGAGGAGAGCTGATTGTTCTACTGCATAATTTGTGTTTCTAACTGTGAGTTCTTAATGCAGAAGAGCCAGCTAAGTTTCAGTTTCTTTGGGAAGCAGGGAAATCCAACGCCTGTTCCTGTATAGAGCGCAACACAGAACTCTGTATAAAACTTCAGAATTGTAAGTAAAGTACTTCACAGTTCCGTGCTGTGAAAAGAGTGGCAAATCATGCAGTCTCCTAAGAGAAAGCTTCCAATGAGTTTGTGACTTTCCACTTGGAGTTGCAGAGAAACTGCAGAAGTTTGCTCTCTCTCCCATTCATTCCTAAGGGCAAAGAGCCCCAAACACGTTTCTAGACTCCAGTGCCCTGAGGAGAGCTGCTTGTTTCTACTGCATCATTTGGGTTTCTAAAAGTGAGTTCTTAGTGCTGAAGAGCCAGCTAAGCTCCAGCTTCTTTGGGAAGAAGGGCACTCCAATGCCTGTTCCTGTATAATGCGCAACAGAGAACTTTGGTAAAACTTCACTTTGTAACTAAAGTACTTCAGAGTTCCGCTCTGTGAAAAGAGTGGCAAATCATTCACTCTCCTAACAGAAAACATCCATGAAGTTTGTGACTTTCCACCTTTAGGGGCGGAGAAACTGCAGAAGTTTGTTCTCTCTCCCATTCATTCCTATGTGCAAAGAACCATAAACACGTTTCTAGACTCCAGTGCCCTGAGGAGAGCTGGTTGTTTCTACTGCATGATTTGTGTTTCTAACTGTGAGTTGTTAATACAGAAGACCCAGCTAAGCTTCAGGTTCTTTGGGAAGCAGGGCACTCCAATGCCTATTCCTGTATACAGCGCAACACAGAACTCTGGCTAAAACTTTAATTATGTAACTAAAGAACTTCACTGTTCTGCGCTGTGAAAAGCATGGCAAATCATTCAGTCTCCTAAGAGAAAGCATCCAGGAAGTTTGTGACTTTATGCATGGAGGTTCAGAGAAACTACAGAAGTTTTTTCTCTCTCCCATTCATTCCTGCGGGTAAAGAGACACAAACACATTACTAGACTCCAGTGCCCTAAGGAGCGTGGCTTGTTTCCACTGCATCATTTGTGTTTCTAAGAGTGAGTTCTTGGTGCCAAAGAGCCAGCTACACAGAACTTCACTAAAACTTCACTTTTGTAATTAAAGTACTTCAGATTTCCACGCTGTGAAAATAGTGGCAAATCATTCAGTCTCCTAAGAGAAAGCACCCGTGAAGATTGTGCCTTTCTACCTGGAGGTGCAGAGAAACTGCAAAAGTTTTTTCTCTCTCTCATTCATTCCTATGAGCAAAGAGCCACAAACACGTTTCTAGATTCCAGTGCCCTGAGGAGAGCTGCTTGTTTCTACTGCATGATTTGTGTTTCTAACTGAGAGTTCTTTT
>NW_004525368.1:10726-15615 GCF_000260255.1 Octodon degus
AGCTTGTTCTAAGTAGGTGCTTTAGACCACTGAGCCATCTCTCCAACCCGAGAGTTCTTAATGACGTAGAGCCAGCTACGCTCCAGCTTCTTTGGGAAGCAGGGAACTCCAATGCCTCTTCCTGTATACAGCGCAAACAGAACTCTAGCTAAAACTTCAATTATGTAACTAAAGAACTTCACTGTTCTGCGCTGTGAAAAGCGTGGCAAATCATTCAGTCTCCTAAGAAAAGCATCTGTGAAGTTTGTGACTTTCCACCTTTAGGTGCGGAGAAAGTGCAGAAGGTTTTTCTCCCTTCCATTCATTCCTATGGGCAAAGAGACACAAACAAGTTTCTAGACTCCCGTGCCCTGAGGAGGGCTGCTTATTTCGACTGCATGATTTGTGTTCCTAACTTTGAGTTCTTAATGCAGAAGAGCCAGCTGAACTCCAGCTTCTTTGGGAAGCAGGGAACTCCAAAGCCTGTTCTTGTATAGAGCGCAACACAGAACTCTGGATAAAACGTTACTTTTGTAAGTAAAGTTCTTCAGAGTTCCGTGCTTTGAAAAGAGTGGCAAATCATGCAGTCTCCTAAGAGAAAGCTTCCAATGAGTTTGTGACTTTCTACTTGGAGTTGCAGAGAAACTGCAGAAGTTTGCTCTCTCTCCCATTCATTCCTAAGGGCAAAGAGCCCCAAACACGTTTCAAGACTCCAGTGCCCTGAGGAGAGCTGTTTGTTTCTACTGCATCATTTGTGCTTCTAAGAGTGAGTTCTTAGTGCAGAAGAGCCAGCTAAGCTCCAGCTTCTTTGGGAAGCAGGGCACTCCAATGCCTGTTCCTGTATAATGCGCAACAGAGAACTTCGGTAAAACTTCACTTTGTGACTAAAGTACTTCAGAGTTCCGCACTGTGAAAAGAGTGGCAAATCATTCAGTCTCCTAAGAGAAAGCATCTGTGAAGTTTGTGACTTTCCATCTGGAGGTGCCGAGAAAATGCAGAAGTTTGTTCTCTCTCCCATTCATTCCTATTGGCAAAGAGCCACAAACACGTTTCTAGACTCCAGTGCCCTGAGGAGAGCTGATTGTTTCTACTGCATGATTTGTGCTTATAACTGTGATTTATTAATGCAGAAGAGCCAGCTAAGCTTCAGCTTCTTTGGGAAGCAGGACACTCCAATGCCTGTTGCTATATGCAGCGCAACAGAGAACTCTGCCTAAAACGTCACTTTTGTAACTAAAGTACTTCAGAGTTCTGCGCAGTGAAAAGAGTGGCAAATCATTCACTCTCCTAACAGAAAACATCCGTAAAGTTTGTGACTTTCCACCTTTAGGGGCGGAGAATGTGCAGAAGTATGTTCTCGCTCCCATTCATTCCTATGGGCAAAGAGCCACAAACACGATTCTAGACTCCCGTGCCCTGAGGAGAGCTGCTTGTTTCTACTGCATGATTTGTGTTTCTAACTGTGAATTCTTAATGTAGAACAGCCAGCTAATCTTCAGGTTCTTTGGGAAGCAGGGCGCTCCAATGCCTGTTCCTGTATACAGCGCAACTCAGAACTCTGGCTAAAACGTCACTTGTGTAACTAAAGCACTTCACAGTTCTGCACTGTGAAAAAAGTAGCAAATCATTCTGTCTCCTAAGAGAAAGCATCCGTGAAGTTTGTGACTTTCTACCTGGAGATGTAGAGGAACTGCAGAAGTTTGTACTCTCTCCCATTCATTCCCCTGTGCAAAGAGACACAAACACGTTTCTAGACTCCAGTGCCCTGAGGAGAGCTGCTTGTTTCTATTCCATGATTTATGTTTCTAAGTGTGAGTTCTTAATGCAGTAGAGCCAGCTAAGCTGCAGCTTCTTTGGAAAGCAGGGTATTATAATGCCTTTTCCTCTATACAGCGCAACACAGAACTGAGGCTAAAACGTCCCTTTTGTACCCAAAGTACTTCACAGTTCTGCCCTGTGAAAAGATTGGCAAATCATTCACTCTCCTAAGAGAAAGCATCCGTGAAGTTTGTGACTTTCAAACTGGAGGTGCCGAGAAACTACAGATTTTTTTTTCTCTCTCCATTCATTCCTAAGGGCAAAGAGTCACAAACACATTACTAGACTCCAGTGCCCTGTAGAGAGATGCTTGTTTCTACTGCATGATTTGTTTTTCTAAGTATGAATTCTTAATGCAGAACAGCCACCTAAGCTCCAGCTTCTTTGGGAAACAGGGGACTCCAATGCTTGTTCATGTATAAGGCTAAACACAGAACTCTGGTTAAAACTTCACTTTTGTAACTAAAGTACTTCACAGTTCCGTGCTGTGAAAAGAGTGGCAAATCATTCAGTCTACTAAGAGAAAGAATCCGTGACGTTTGTGACTTTCTACCTTTAGGTGCAGAGAAAATGCAGAAGTTTGTTCTCTCTCACATTCACTCCTATGGGCAAAGAGCCAAAAACACGTTTCTAGACTCCAGTTTCCTGAGGAGACCTGGTTGATTCAAATGCATGATTTCTGTTTCTAACTGTGAGTTCTTAATGCAGAAGAGCCAGCTAAAGTTCAGGATCATTGGGAAGCAGGGCTCTCCAATGCCGGTTCCTGTATACAGCGCACCACAGAACTCTGGCTAAAACATCACTTTTGTAAGTGAAGTACTTCACAGTTTCGCGCTGTGAAAAGAGTGGCAAATCATTCAGTCTCCTAAGAAAAGCATCCGTGAAGTTTGTGACTTTCCACCTGGAGGTACAGAGAAACTACAGAAGTTTATTCTCTCTCCCATTCATTCCTATGGACAAAGAGTCACAAACACGTATCTAGACTCCAGTGCCCTGAGGAGAGCTGCTTGTTTCTACTGCATGATTGGTGTTTCTAACTGTGAGTTCTTAATGCAGAAGAGGCAGCTAAAATCCAGCTTCTTTGGGATGCAGGGCACTCCAATGCCTGTTCCTGTATACAGCGCAACACAGAACTCTGGCTGAAACGCCACTTTTGTAACTAATGCACTTCAGAGTTCTGCGCGGTGAAAAGAATGGCAAATAATTCAATCTCCTAAGAGAAATCATCCAAGAACCTTTTGACTTTCCACCTGGAGGTGCAGAGAAACTGCGGAAGGTTTTTCTCTCTCCCATTCATTCCTAAGGGAAAAGAGACACAAACATATTACTAGACTTCAGTGCCGTGAATAGAGCTGCTTGGTTCTACTGCATGATTTGTGTTTCTAAGTGTGAGTTCTTAATGCAGAGGAGACAGCTAAGCTCCAGCTTCTTTGGGAAGCAGGGCACTCCAATGCCTGTTTCTGTATAGAGCGCACCACAGAACTCTGGCTAACACGTCACTTTTGTAACTAAAGTACTTCACATTTCCGCCCTTTGAATAGAGTGCCAAAGCATTCAGTCTCTTAGAGAAATCATTATTGAAGCTTGTACCTTTCCACACGGAGGTGCAATGAAACTGCAGAAGTTTGTTCTTTCACCCATTCATTCCTAGGGGAAAGAGCCACAAACATGTTTCTAGACTCCCGTGGCCTGAGGGGAGCTGATTGTTTCCACTGCCTGATTTGTGTTTCTAACTGTGAGTTCTTAATGCCGAAGAGCCAGCTAAGCTCCGGCTTCATTGGGAAGCAGAGCACTACAATACCTGTTCCTGTATAATGTGCAGCATACAAATCTGCCTAAAACGTCACGTTTGTAACTAAAGTACTTCACTGTTCCGCGCTGTGAAAAGAGTGGCAAATCATTCAGTCTCCAAAGAGAAAGCGTCCGGGAAGTTTGTGACTTTCCGCCTGGAGGTGCAGAGAAACTGCAGAAGTTTTTTCTCTCTCCCATTCATTATTACGGGCAAAGAGACACAAACACATTACTAGACTCCAGTGCCCTGAGGAGAGCTGCTTGTATCTACTGCATGATTTGTGTTTCTAAGTGTGAGTTTTTAATGCAGAAGAGACAGCTAAGCTCCAGCTTCTTTGGGAAGCAGGGTACAACAATGCCTGTTCCTGTATAATGCGCAGCAAAAAATATGGCTAAAACGTCACTTTTGTAACAAAAGTACCTCACAGTTCCGCACTGTTAAAAGAGTGGCAAATCATTCAGTCTCCTACGAGAAAGAATCCGTGAAGTTTGTGACTTTCCACCTTTAAGTGCTGAGAAAGTGCAGAAGTTTCTGCTCTCTCCCATTCATTCGTATGGGGAAAGAGCCACAAAATTGTTTCTAGACTCCAGTGCACTGAGGAGAGCTGCTTGTTTCCTCTGCGTCTTTTGTGTTTCTAAGTCTGAGTTCTTTAAGCAGAAGAGCCAGCTAAGCTCCAGATTCTTTGGGAAGCAGGGCACTCCAATGCCTGTTCCTCTGTACAGGGCAGCACAGATCTCTCTCTAAAATGTCACTTTTGTAACTAAAGTACTTCACAGTTCGCGCTGTGAAAAAAGTGGCAAATCATTCAGTCTCCTAAGAGAAAGCATCCGTGAAGTTTGTGATTTTCCACCTGGATGTGCAGCGAAACTGCAGAACTTTGTTCTCTCTCACATTCATTCCTATTGCCAAACAGCCACAAATAAGTTTCTATACTCCAGGCCCCTGAGGAGAGCTGCTTGTTTCTACTGGATCATTTGTTTTTCTAACTGTGAGTTCTTAATGCGGAAGAGCCAGATAAGCTCCAGCTTCTTTGGGAAGCAGGGCACTCCAATGCCTGTTCATGTGTACAGCGCAACACAGAACACAGTCTAAATCGTCACTTTTGAAACTAAAGTACTTCACAGTTCCATGCTGTGAAAAGAGTGGCAAAACATTCAGTATCCTAAGAGAAAGCATTCGTGAATTTGGTGACTTTCCACCTGGAGGTGCAGAGAAACTGCAGAAGTTTTTTCTCCCTCCCATTCATTCGTACGGGCAAAGATACTCAAACAGGTTTCAAGTCTCCAGTGCCCTGAGGAGA
>NW_004525368.1:15715-18117 GCF_000260255.1 Octodon degus
ATTTGTGTTTCTAACTGTGAGTTCCTAATGGAGAATAGCCAGCTAAGCTCCAGCTTCTTTGGGAAGCAGGGCACTCCAATGCCTGTTCCTCTATACAGTGCAACAGAACTCTGGCTAAAACTTCACTTTTGTAACTAAAGTACTTCACAGTTCCGTGCTGTGAAAAGAGTGGCAAATCATTCAGTCTCCCAAGAGAAAGCATCCGTGAACTTTGTGATTTTCTACCTGGATATGCAAAAAAACTACAGAAGTTTTTTCAGTCTCCCATTCATTCCTATGGGCAAAGAGCCACAAACTCGTTTCTAGAATCCAGGGCCCTGAGGAGAGCTGCTTGTTTCTACTGCATGATTTGTGTTTCTACGTGTGAGTACTTAATGCAGAAGAGCACCTAAGCTCCAGCTTCTTTGGGAAGCAGGGCATTGCAATGCCTGTTCCTCTATACAGCGCAACACAAAACTCTGGCGAAAACGTCACATTTGTAACTAAAGTACTTCACAGTTCTGCGCTGGGAAAAGAGTGGCAAATCATTCAATATCCTAAGAGAATGCATCCGTGATGTTTGTGACTTTCCACTTTTAGGTACGGAGAAAGTGCAGAAGTTTGTTCTGTCTCCCATTCATTCCTATAGGCAAAGAGCAAAAAACACTTTTCTAGACTCCACTGCCCTGAGCAGAGTTGCTTGTTTCCTCTGCATCATTTGTGTTTCTCAGTGTGAGTTCTTTATACAGAAGAGCCAGCTAAGCTTCCGCTTCTTTGGGAAGCAGGGCACTCCAATGCCTCTTCCTGTATACAGCTCAACACAGAACTCTGGCTAAAACGTCACTTTTGTAACTAAAGTATTTCATTGTTCCGTGCTGTGAAAAGAGTGGCAAATCATTAAGTCTCCTAAGAGAAAGCATCCGCGAAGTTTGTGACTTTCCAACTGAATGTAGAGAGAATCTGTGGAAGTTTGTTCTCTATCCAATTCATTCCTAAGAGCAAAGAGACACGAAAACGTTTCTAGACTTAAGTGTCCTGAGGAGAGCTGGTTGTTTCTAGGGCATCATCTGTGTTTCTAATTGTGAGTTCCTAATGCTGAAGAGCCACCTAAGCTGCAGCTTCTCTGGGAAGCAGGGCAATCCAATGCCTGTTCCTGTATAGAGTGCAACACAGAACTCTGGCTAAAACTTCACTTTTGTAACTAAAGTACTTCACAATTCCGTGCTGTGAAAAGAGTGTCCAATCATTCAGTCTCCTAAGAGAAAGCGTCCGTGAAGTTTGTGTTTTTGCATCTAGATGTGCAGAGAAACTGAAGAAGTTTGTTCTCTCTCCCTGTTTGTTTCTACTGCATCATTTTTGTTACTCAGGGTGAGTTCTTAATGCAGAAGAGCCAGCTAACCTCCAGCTTCTTTGGGAAGCATGGCTCTCCAATGCCTGTTCCTGTATACAGCGCAACACAGAATTCTGGCTAAAATTTCACTTGTGTAACTAAAGTACTTCACAGTTCCGCATTGTGAAAAGAGTGGCAAATCATACAGTCTCCTAAGAGAAAGCATCCGTGAAGTTTGTTTACTGTCCCCTTTAGGTGCTGAGAAAGTGCAGAAGTTTGTTCTCTCTCTCATTCATTCCTATGGGCCAAGAGCCACAAACACGTTTTTAGACCCTAGTGCCCTGAGGAGAGCTGCTTATTTCTACTGCATGATTTGTGTTTCTTACTGTGAGTTCTTAATGCAGAAGAGTCAGCTAAGCTCCAGCGTCTTTGGGAAGCAGGGCAATGCAATGCCTCTTCCTGTATACAGTGCAACACAGCACTCTGGCAAAAATGTAACTTTTGTATCTAAAGTAATTCACAGTTCCATGCTGTGAAAAGCGTGGCAAATCATGCAGTCTCCAAACAGAAAAGATCTGTGAAGTTTGTGACTTTCCATCTGCAGGTGCAGAGAAACTGCGGAAGTTTGTTCTCTATCCAATTCATTCCTAAGGGCAAAGAGACACAAACACGTTTCTAGACTCCAGTGTAGTGAGGAGAGCTGCTTGTTTTTAGGGCATCATCTGTGTTTCTAATTGTGAGTTCCTAATGCTGAAGAGCCAGCTAAGCTCCAACTTCTTTGGGAAGCCGGCCACTCCAATGCCTCTTCCTGTATACAGCTCAAAACAGAACTCCGGCTAAAACGTCACTTTTGTATCTAAAGTACTTCACTGTTTCATGCTGTGAAAAGAGTGGCAAATCATTAAGTCTCCTAAGAGAAAGCATCCGCAAAGTTTGTGACTTTCCAACTGGAGGAGCAGAGAAACTGCGGAAGTTTGTTCTCTATCCAATTCATTCCTAAGGGCAAAGAGACACAAACAAGTTTCTAGACTCCAGTGTACTGAGGAGAGCTGCTTGTTTCTAGGGCATCATCTGTGTTTCTAATTGTGAGTTC
>NW_004525368.1:20381-20843 GCF_000260255.1 Octodon degus
GCACTCCAATGCCTGTTCCTGTATACAGCGCAACGAAAAACTCTGGCGAAAACGTCACTTTTGTAACTAAAGTACTTCACAGTTCTGCGCTGGGAAAAGAGTGGGAAATAATTCAATCTCCTAAGAGAATGCATCCGTGAAGTTTGTAACTTTCCACTTTTAGGTACGGAGAAAGTTCAGAAGTTTGTTCTGTCTCCCATTCATTCCTATAGGCAAAGAGCAAGAAACATGTTTCTAGACTCCAGTGCCCTGAGCAGAGCTGCTTGTTTCCTCTGCATCATTTGTGTTTCCAAGTGTGAGTTCTTTATTCAGAAGAGCCAGCTAAGCTCCAGCTTCTTTGGGAAGCAGGGCACTCCATTGCCTCTTCCTGTATACAGCTCAACACAGAACTCTGCCTAAAACGTCACTTTTGTATCTAAAGTACTTCACTGTTTCGTGCTGTGAAAAGAGTGGCAAATCATT
>NW_004525368.1:20943-22704 GCF_000260255.1 Octodon degus
GAAGTTTGTGACTTTCCAACTTTAGGTGCAGAGAAACTGCGGAAGTTTGTTCTCTATCCAATTCATTCCTAAGGGCAAAGAGACACAAACAAGTTTCTAGACTCCAGTGTACTGAGGAGAGCTGCTTGTTTCTAGGGCATCATCTGTGTTTCTAAGTGTGTGTTCTTTATTCAGAAGAGCCAGCTAAGCTCCAGCTTCTTTGGGAAGCAGGGCACTCCAATGCCTGTTCCTGTATAGAGCCCAACACAGAACTCTGGCTAAAACGTCACTTTTCTAACTAAAGAACTTCACAGTTCCGTGCTGTAAACAGAGTGGCAAATCATGGACTCTCCTAAGAGAAATCATCCGTGAAGTTTGTGACTTTCCACATTTAGTTGGGGAGAAACTGCAAAAGTTTGTTCTCTCTCTCATTCATTCCTATGGGCAAAGAGCCACAAACACTTTTCTAGACTCCAGTGTCCTGAGGAGAGCTGGTTGTTTCTAGGGCATCATCTGTGTTTCTAACTGTGAGTTACTAATGCTGAAGAGCCAGCTAAGCTGCAGCTTCTTTGGGAAGCAGGGCAATCCAATGCCTGTTCCTGTATAGAGTGCAACACAGAACTCTGGCTAAAACTTCACTTTTGTAACTAAAGTACTTCACAGGTCAGTGCTGTGAAAAGAGTGTCAAAACATTCAGTCTCCTAAGAGAAAGCTTCCATGAAGTTTGTGTTTTTCCACCTGGATGTGCACAGAAACTGCAGAAGTTTGTTCTCTCCCCCTTCACTCCTATTGCAAAGAGACACAAACACGTTTCTAGACTCCAGTGCCCTGAGGAGAGCTGTTTGTTTCTACTGCATCATTTGTGTTACTCAGGGTGAGTTCTTAATGCAGAAGAGCCAGATAACCTCCAGCTTCTTTGGGAAGCATGGCTCTCCAATGCCTGTTCCTGTATACAGCGCAACACAAAACTCTGGCTAAAATTTCGCTTTTGTAACTAAACTACTTCACAGTTCCGCATTGTGAAAAGAGTGGCAAATCATACAGTCTCCGAAGAGAAAGCATCCATGAAGTTTGTGACTGTCCCCTTTAGGTGCCGACAAAGTGCAGAAGTTTGTTCTCTCTCTCATTCATTCCTATGGGCCAAGAGCCACAAACACGTTTTTAGACCATAGTGCCCTGAGGAGAGCTGCTTCTTTCTACAGCATGATTTGTGTTTGTAACTGTGAGTTCTTAATGCAGAAGAGTCAGCTAAGCTCCAGTGTCTTTGGGAAGCAGGGCAATGCAATGCCTCTTCCTGTATACAGCGCAACACAGAACTCTGGCAAAAACGTAACTTTTGTAACTAAAGTACTTCACAGTTCCATGCTGTGAAAAGCGTGGCAAATCATGCAGTCTCCAAACAGAAAGCATCTGTGAAGTTTGTGACTTTCCAACTGCAGGTGCAGAGAAACTGCGGAAGTTTGCTCTCTATCCAATTCATTCCTAAGGGCAAAGAGACACAAACACGTTTCTAGACTCCAGTGTAGTGAGGAGAGCTGCTTGTTTCTACGGCATCATCTGTGTTTCTAATTGTGAGTTCCTAATGCTGAAGAGCCAGCTAAGCTCCAGCTTCTTTGGGAAGCAGGGCACTCCAATGTCTGTTCCTGCAAAGAGCGCAACACAGAATTCTGGCTAAAACGTCACTTTTCTAACTAAAGTACTTCACAGTTCCGTGCTGTGATCAGAGTGGCAAATCATGGAGTCTCCTAAGAGAAATCATCCGTGAAGTTTGTGACTTTCCAC
>NW_004525369.1:0-1187 GCF_000260255.1 Octodon degus
GGATCACAAGTCTGCATCTTGTACAGCAATTAACCACTAAAGAGAATATATGCAGTGTATTATTTGTTGAAACTGTACTTTCGATTTGATTTGAAACTGTCTCATTGCTATATATTTATCAATAAAACTTTGCAAAGAAAAAAAATAATCAGAACTTAATCTCTTCCTGTAGCTGAGACTCCAGCAGGATCTGAGACACAAGGCTCAGCAAAACATGTCAGGTTGGCAGTTGCAACCAGGGTAATAGAACCTAGTGACATCATGGAATGGTCATGAGCCCACATTTCTAGCAGCCTGTGTCATACTGGGTCTTGTCTTAGAGGACAACTGGTGATAAATGCTCATTCATTCCATAGTCTTAATTCTCATGTCCTCTTGGGCCTACACCTGCGACCTCTTTCCCAAATACCAACACATATTTCACAGTGCTCATCCTTATGTATGAATAAAATCATCAAAGCAGAAACCATTTCCAGATGTGTTTCCCTTAGTGCTGTCTAGAAGACATCTCAACACTTCTTTATCATGAAAAGACATTTAAGGTTTTGTTTTTTAAGTGAATACTGTAAAATGATGAGAATGTAAAAATACAAAGGTATCATAATGCTCTTCTCTGAATATTTTCCCATTATTTCTAAATTCATTATAATTATACAAAAAAGCGTTGTATAGTACTAAGAGAATGATAGGTTTGTTTTAAATTTTTAACATTACCTCTCAGTATTATTCTTGCTACTATTTTTATGTTGTTTTTTTTTATCCTGTGACAGGTAGACATTTCATTTAACCCAATTTAATTCAACATCACTGCCTCAACATACATAATGGTAGTGGTGGTAGGTAGGTACAAGTTAATTTTTTTTTAATTTTTATTTCTATATCAGTAATGACTACAAATGATATATGTTGTAGCTTTCATTCTAGCCCCACAGAGTTTCTTATTAGCTGTCTAAATGCATACAGTATTATATTGTATAAAAGTTTGAGTATTTTCGGTGCCTGTTTGAAAGCATTTGTAAATGTGACACATTTTTAGATCTTCATTCAGTTCACCCACTTATTCTACAAAACAGAGCTCACAAGAAACTTTTTATGGAATATAGCTGGATGAGTCTGTTGGAGGTAACCTTGGATTGTGAATCTGTGGCTGAGTTCCTTTAACAGAACACAGTAAGATCCTAGGCATA
>NW_004525369.1:1507-5641 GCF_000260255.1 Octodon degus
ACCACATGCCCATTGACCCTACCCCAGGTGCACAGAGCCAGCCACTAGTCCAAACTTAGTGGTACAAATTTGTAATCCCTGCAATGGAGAGGTTGAAACAGGAGGATCACTATGAGTGCAAGCTGCATAGTGAAACTCTGTACCAAAAACATGAAAAATATAAATATAAATAAATGATCATGGAACATTGAACATGTAAAGGAAAGAAACCTATAGCAATCTCATTTTAAAGATGACATCTATCATGACAAACTGTCTTCCAATTACACCTTGTTATAATACTGGTTTTAGATGTATCTAAGACTTTAAAGAAATTCCTCACTATGATTAGAAGTTAACATCAGCGTACCAAATGAAGGACAAATTTAGGACACAGTGACTGTAGAGCATAATTTTCTCTAAAACATATTAAACTGAGCAATCTGCTTTTCATTACCAAATTCCCTTTGTCCACCATCAGTGGTTTCCTGTACACACTACTCTGCTTATGTCAAGCTCACTTACTCTGGGATGTATTTTCTTTCATGACCTTAGAACCCTAGGCATCCCCACCACTTTCTTAGATGCATTAAGGACTCATCTATATTTGAGTTCACTGGAAGTGGATTTTTTTTTTTTGCTATTTGTTGTATGAGACCATCTTAAATTTAACGTTGTTTTCAATCATTTTTTTTCCTGACACAGCACGCAGTACTGGGCTTTGAACCTGGATTCTTCTGCTTGTAAGGCAGGCACTTAGACCACCGAGCTACCTCCCTACCCTCTATGAGGCTATCTTTTGGGCCTCTTTGGTAATGTATTTTCTACAGAACACATTAGGTGCTACGAAAGGGAGCAAATATTCTCGCACCAGATGACAGTTAACCGTGCTCATGCACTGGATCCATGTTGCTTTATATTCTGCGCAGCATCTTCACCTTGTTGCAGATGTACTGTAATTACACATTCTTCAGGAACTTCACTCTCTGTGTGTGCAACATCTCTTGATTAAATTATTACATAATGTTTTCTGAGAATGGAAACTCTGTGTGTCTTACCCCTGAACTGTGGAGCAGTCTTTGGAGAGTCCCCTGATTCATTTATCCCTAAAATTTGAGAAGTTAGGAAATCTATGGATCTCCTTAAAATCACTAACATCTTGCATTTTATAAGGTTAGTTGAGCCCACCAGTGTCTGCTATTCATGTTCTTACCTGCTGAGAGCCCTTAATGAATGTGGAACAAACATAGTAAGCACCTTTCAGTAAGGACTTGTATAACCTTCCCCTGCATACGTATTGCATACGTGGCACAATGCTTTAACCAAATTGCACAGCATGCAGGCCTGGGATACGCCTCAGTGGCACTCTTCCTGTCCAGAAAACACAAGGTCCTGAGTGCAATTTCTAATACCAAAAACAAAAAAGCCTAGCAATTCAGCTTTACTAATGTAAAGTACAAGTTCTTCTTCCTGGATAGGGTTAAAGAAAGGCAGAGCACAGCTGTTACCTGATTCTTTTATTAGGAGACCAAAAGTTCTTTATGAACCACTTTAGAGTCACAAAGTCAGGATTTAATAACGCCATCCCCCCCTACACT
This sequence comes from Octodon degus, assembly GCF_000260255.1. Lineage (NCBI taxonomy): Eukaryota > Metazoa > Chordata > Mammalia > Rodentia > Octodontidae > Octodon > Octodon degus. The sequence goes on from NW_004525369.1 coordinate 3,085, forward strand.
ATACTACAAATATAATAACATTCTTTAGTTCTTCCAACCAGGAGGCCTGCTCCTTAGCTCAGTTCCTTAAGTGGCTACTTCAACAAAGCAGTTAGGTTCAGGTTGCTGGGGTTTGATCCCCACAACTCAAGCCAGCCAAACCTGCCCTGAAGACATTCTGAGCAAGCCAAAAAAAAATTCTTCCAACCAAATTCATTCTGAAATAAAATAAAGTAGCAAAGTTTGGAAATTACTGATCAGAGAATGGAGTATTTCATGACAAATTTGACAATGAAGAATTTCTAGGTATGTCTTTTAAACTTGCCTCTTCATCTCTTCTTCTGTCCAGAAAATTGTGAGGAATTAACAATGTCATCAGTTCATGTCCTTTTCTGATTTGGGCAGTGCCTACTGCTTTCACCCCACCTTCAACTCATCAGGCTGTATTATTCTCTTTAATTTTTTTATTCACTTTAATGAGAAAATAAAATATCAATGAGATAGTTTAGAAGCAATTTACTAGGATAATTTCAGTGATTAATACATTTCATATTGTTGTTCATAGTGGTTATTCAGAGGGCAAAATGAAGATATGCTATATTGTATAAACAATATTACAACAAAACTTTCTTCTCATTGAACAAATGGAAGGTGACTGTATATCTATCCTAACTTTTTTGTATATGCATATAAATTGTTTCACTACAAAATGATCTTTTATTTATATCCCCCGTTTTTGTTTTGTCAGAGTTGGTTGTTTCAGTGTTGTTAGACAAGCTTCATTTGGTCCTCATTAAAAGTCTTTTTCATACTTGATTCCAGTTCAACTATTGTATGTACTTGATTTCAACAAAATTTCCCAATATAGTTCAATAGTTCGTAATAGTTATGGGCTATCAGCAGAACTGGCAATTGCCAGAATTTGATTTGACTTTTTTACAGCTCATCATATTAACATAGCATTACTTTTATACCTGGTGGTTATACTTTTCTGCTGGATTGTTAAGACGAAGTTAAAGGAAGACTTTTATAAATAAAAATGTAACCTTTATATCAGACAAGGTCAGTCAAATCCCCTTGGAATGTATCCTTAAAACATGTGTAGCACTTTGGAGGTCTTTTGTCAGTGTCAGCCATCTGGATGAGTAACAAACATTGCTTAACCAATGTGCTCTCTGTGAGAGCCTCAGAGAAATTTTTCTCTCTAGATGACTCTCTTTAGACACACTCTACATCACCGATCAATTTCCTCTGTGGCCCCATAATCTCCTTGATCAGAAAATTTGGGACACCACTGAGTTATAAGAAGTCGGAGCACAGGATAACTCATGTCCCGAGTATTCCCTAGCCTTGAAAGAGTAGAGCCAAATTATTGGCTAAACTTGTAACCTCTCTTTTAATCTAATGTTTCTTCTACAAACTTCAGTTGTAAAGCATCTAGAAAAGAAGTTTAATGATATTATTATCCTGTAACAGAGGCAGTTGGGCTTACTGTCACTGTCTAAATATCAAACACCTTATGCATAATATGGAACTGATATTTTCCAACAAGCATGGATATTCTACACTTAAAATCCCTATAGAATGTAAAATCAATTATACATTTTTACGCAAATTTGGAAATCAAGATATATATATTTCAAGATATATATATTGCAGCAGGACAATCCTATGACTTTTTTTCTTGCCTCTTCTTTTATTACCTATTTTTTTAAAAAAGTTTACTTTAAATAAAGAGTATAGCAATAATTGATGACATTAGAAGAAGTACACATTTAGAAGACCAAAATGATAAGTATTTCAAGCATGGTTTTAGTATTACTCACTGCTATTCTCAGTGTAGTTGCTTAGTTCATAGATATCAGCACAAAGAGTTGGTCAGGGTGAGAGTTCTACCCATTAACGGCTCATTTTGAAAAGATGGAGATTCTTAGGATCATTGCCTTAACCATCTTGTTTACATAAATGTATGGTATTGCCCTGCTTTATTTCCTAACTTTTCTCCTTATTCTATTTTCTTTGTTTAATCCTTAAGTTCTCACTTTCCATTTATCTGTGTTATACTTTTCAATTTTTATTTCTTCTTTTTATTTCTTAAACTAGAGAGACAATATGATATTTATACAAGTAGGTCTGTTTTATTTCACGTATGAGTATATCTTCAAGTTGCATCCACTTGAAGCTTCAAGTTTATTTTTCTTTACCTGAGTGAAATATTCCATTGTATAAAATATCACATTCTTTTATCCATTCCTCAGGTGATGGGGATTTTGTTGTTTGCAATATTTGTCTGTCACAAATTATACTGCTATCAACATAGGCACTTATATATCATTCTGATATGATGTTTTTAGTTATTTTGGGAAATTTTCCAGGAGGAGGATAAATGGAATTTCCAGACCTTGTTTTTTGAGGAGTCTCCACACTGATTTCCATAAAGATTTAACATTCCTACCAGCAGTTGGAGAAGGGTTCTTTTTCCCCACAGCCTCTCCAACTTTGTCGTTCGTTGATTTCTTTATGATAGTCACTCTTTCTGGGGTGAGATGGTATCTCAGTGTTGTTTTAATTTGCATTT
>NW_004525369.1:7096-7996 GCF_000260255.1 Octodon degus
AACAAATTTGAACATGACCATTTTCACTATCTTGGTTTTTCCTAGTCAAGAGTAGGGAATATCTTTTCATTGTCTGAAATTCTGTACAATGTCTTTTTCTCAAAGTGCTGTAATTTTCATTGAATAGATCTTTTACTTCTTTAGATTAATTGCTGAGTATTTCATTTTCCACATTGCTATTATAAAAGGTATTGTTTCTCTAATTTCTCTCTCAGCGTGTTTGTTATCTGTGTAGAGGAATGTTATTGAGTTTTGAGGATTCACATTGTAACCTACTAGACTATTGAATTTGTGTATTAATTCTAGTAGCTTCTTTGTGGAATTTTTTGGTCTTCCAGGTAGAGTATCATGTCATCTGCAAATAATAAAAGTTTAATTTCTTCTTTACCTATTCTTGTTCTTTTTCTTTCTCTCTTTTGTTTAATGGCTCTAGCTAATGATTCCAGAACTATATTGTATAGGAGTGGTGATAGAGGTAATCCTTCTCTTGTAACTTAAATGAGAGATTTTTCAAGTCAGGAATTGTAATGCCTCCTGCTGTGCATTTGCTGCCCAGGATTGCCTTTGATATTCTCATTTTTTTTTTCACTCAGGAAGGAGGGAGGGCAGTATTCTCTAGTTGAAGCAAAGTCCTCTTCAGTTCAGGATCTTTCACAGTACAAAATGGCTGTATCTTTGCCTGTAGTAACTTCTCCTCACCATAGAAAAAATTTATTAGTTACCCAAAGAATTGGTCAGTTGGAAAACTGCCACTCCAAATACAGGAGAGAATGGCTGGAAAAGAGGGTTATAGCAGACCAGAAACACATACCAATAGGACCAAACAACTGATAGGAACACTTGAGGAGTAACTGGCAAAGGATTGGCAGCTGAGGGGCTTCAGCTGAGAACTTAACACTC
>NW_004525369.1:8119-9227 GCF_000260255.1 Octodon degus
AGAGACCTATGTAAATAAGTCAAGTGATCCCCAGCAAAGATGCAATTTCACATAGAAAAGACATTCTCTTTCACAAGTGGAAATGGAACAGCTGTACATACACAAGCACACTATAAGTAAATCTAGATAGATTATTTTAGATATAAATACCTCAGGGGTATAAAAAAGGGGTACAAAACTGTAAGACTCCTTGCTGGGCTTTGGATGTGGCATGAGTGTGTCTTCCAAAGTTCATGTGCTAGAAGATTGGTTCCCAATGCAATGCTATTGAGGCAAGTTTGGGGAAAGGGGCTAAAGAAAGACTAGATCCTGGGGCTCCTATGCCATGATTAATACAGTGTTCAAGGATGGTGTGACCAGTCCAGCTCCCAGAGAAGAGTTTGTTGTAAAAAAAAACCCAAAAAACAAAAATCCCCCACCCTTCTTCTCACCATGTGTTGCTTCTCTCACCATGTGCCTGTTGCCCATGTTCCCAGTGTGAGATATCAGGTTCTACACTGATGAAGCAGTGAGCCTCACAAGATGTAGTCAGCAATGTAGCATCGGGAACTGTAAACCAAAATAAACCTCTTACCACTGGGCTAGGGATTTAGTTGAGGTGGTAGAATAGTTGCCTAAAGTGTGCACAACCTTGAATGAATCCCTAGCATTTAAAATAAACAAAAGATGACCATAAAACCACAATGAAAGGATTCTTTCCTTTCAAAGTGTCCATATCCAGGTATTTTCTTAGAACAATTTGAAAATTTATTAAGACACTCCAAAAAGGTCCCTCCCCCCAAAAAAATCTAACTGGTCTTTCCTAATGACTTCTTAGATTCAACAGTATTCATCAAAGAAAGCACATTCATGGGCAAAGAAATTTCAGTAAGCTGAACTTTGAAGTTGAATACTACTTCTTTGTGAAACGCATGGCTAAAGATATATCATGCACAGGTATAAATTCTCTATGATGAATGTGATCATTGTGTGCATCTAAAATATACCAATACAATCTGATTGGAAAAGAAAGGTGTAGGGAAAAAAAAGAATAAAGTCGTGTTTAAGGAAAGGAAAAAGCAATTTGCACCCTGGCAGAAACTATTTGTGAAACACAGATTTGCTGGAG
>NW_004525369.1:10669-14851 GCF_000260255.1 Octodon degus
TGTCCTACTAACCTGTTTTGCAACTGTCTCATTACTATTTCTTTCTCAGTAAAATTAATTTAAAAAATTGGAAGAAGTAACTGAGATGCCATTCACTAAGTGATGGACATACCTCTGTGGCATAGACATATAATGAAACAATACCCAGAACTAAATGAGCTTTCAATCTAGGAAATACCATGGAGCAACTTGGAAAACATTATGCCAAAAGAAACCAGTCTTGATATCCTCATACTAGATAATCACCAATCACCAACATAAAACATTCAGGAAATGGTTTGGTTTTATTTTTTGTTGTTTTTTGATTGTTTTTGTGGTACCACGCATCAAACTCACAATAGTGTCCTTGTCAGGAAGGTACATATGCCGATGTTTATGCCACTGAGCTCTCTCCTTCACCTATGCCTGAAAAGTTATAGATCAGAAATAATAAAGAAAAAAAAAGCTAACAAGCAAAAAACCAGTATTTCCATGGAGGTACTGGGAGAAGAGGTTAAGCTGCTAAATGATAGCAAGACTCTGAGTGCTGAAATGCTTTGGAGAAACATGCAACGATGCATTGGGCAATAACTATAAGCAGGAGAAAGAAATCATAATGTAAGCTATGAATTTTACTTAATGAATATAGTGTATGCATATTAGTTCTTCAGTTCTAGGAATTAAACCACACTCAGGGGCCAGAAACATAGCTCAATAGAATAAGCGCCAGCCTAGCAAGTGTAGGGTCCTGAGTTGAATCCCTAGTATGGCAATAAATAAATAAATAAATATACCGCACTCAGGTAAAATTCTAATAATGGCAGTAGTAGGTGGGGGACAGGGAAATTACAAGACCATGAGACTATCTATCCAATTGATGTGAAAACTCAGAAAGTTCTAAGACCTAATGTCTCTTAATTTGCTCTTAATTACTAAGATGGGGTAGCACCCAAAAAAAGTATTAGTGGTATCCTGTGCTAGCAGGTTCCCATGATATATACCAACCTAAAGTTGAAGTCATTGGTGATTTCTGTGCTTGTGTCCTGAGTGTCCCCCTTGGATCCAGTCAGGGGAAGTTTGCCTCAGTCTTCTGGACAGTGCAAAGAGATCTAGGACAGAGAGAAGGCCCTGCACCGGGTAAAATTCAGTGACTATTTCAAACACTGCAGCTTCCAAGTGCCCCAGCAGCAACCACAGATCCAAGGAAGGAGGAGGCCAGGAGGAACTGAGGGCGATACAGTGAACCCTGCCTGAAAGACAAAGTGACTTCAGACACTTCGGTAAATTTTGAGAAAGAATCAAAACTGCAGAAGAATTCGAATAAAGACTAGAAGGTCCAGGGCTGAGCTAGAGTCACTAATCCTTCCTCCCAATAGCCAACAGACACACTAATGAATTCTACCTCAGAGACAGAATACAATAAAATATTTTACTGTTAACATGTGGTACCAATGTCCCCAGCTCCTTCCCTGAAGACAAAATCAAAACCCACTGGTGCTGTAGGCTGCAATGCCTGTCTGTGAGCAGCGTGGTCTTTGACCTGAATGAGTGGGGCCCCATGACACCCAGACACAGGGCCATTATCTACCTCTTTCTCTCCCATGCTTAGAAGCTGCCCCATTGTGGGTGACGTTCATAGCATGTCCTGGGAATGACCCATGAGCTCTTGTTCACAATTCACTCACCCTGCTCACTGCTGGTGCTACAGGGCCCAGCCGCCTGCAGGTGGAAAGAAACTGAACACTGCTATGATGTTCAGTGTGGTCCCTGCTTGGCTTCTCAGCAGTGGACTACAAGAATGAGCGAACAGAGGCTTTCTTTCTACACAGTGTTTTACCTAGTGTAGCATCTGCCCCAGTAGAACCAAGTACAGGCTCCCTGAGAGAAGGCAATCTGTGGCATGCTTCCCAGGGGGACCCAGAATCCCACTCTGGTCTTCCAATTATTAGGTTAGATTATTCCAGAACTTAAGGGTGTCAAAGGCTTTCAAATTGGGTGTTTTTTTGCCAGGCATAGTGACAATTGGTTGTTATCCTGGAAACTCCAGGGGCTGCAGCATAAGAGGGGCAAGACATAGTCCAGCCTGGGTAGTATAGAGACCTTGTCTCAAAATAAAAAATAAAATGAGCTATGGTAGTGTGTCCCTGGGTTGTATCCCTGATAGCTAGAAAGGAAGTCTGATAGTTAAATCTTTTCTGCTGAGTTGCACCAAGCTTCCCTGGCAAAGGCTAGAGAATACATCTGACACTACATGGGCTTTCCACCTTGGGTAGTGCAGTGGCCATAGCCTGTGGAAAGTGCTGGTGAGTGTGGAAGGAAATAAACAGAGAAAGTGAAGTGGAGAGAGCAGGTGGACACTTGGCTGTAGAGTGCGAACAGAGAATAACTGAAAGGGGATTTCGGAGGATGAGAGGATAAAAGGGAAAAAGAGAGACAGAATAAAGAGCCAGAAGGACTGATTCCAAGAGCATAATAGCTACTACTTCGATGAGCTTCTCCCCTCTCATCACAGGACTGGAGACTGTGGGTGGCCTGAGATTATGGTCATGAATACACATGTGACACTTAGTTTGACTCAAACATAGGAGAACTCTCTTATCCTCAAACTCTGTGGGGCTTTTCATTTAGCTCTTTTCATTTAGCAGCTCTCTACTTGGATGAGGAAGCCTATGGCCCATTGCATTAGGACAATTCAAGGTGCAGAGACTTGGCTGAATTTTGTGCAGTGCTCAATTTAGCCACATCCCAGGGGAAAAGCCCAGGGCATGGGCTGAGACTTTCCAGTGCAATCAGGACAGAGAGGGGCAATACCTTGGTGAGTATGGGGGCAATACCGGGTAGGGGCACTTACTTAGCTTTTCTTTGGACATACTTTCCCAGACATGATACCTCTAGCATCATAGGAGACACAAGTTTCTGTGTATCATACCAGTACTGCTTTAAGGAGGCACTCAAATCTTCTACTTGAGATTCAGTTTTGATTTGATATGATTTGGTTTGGTTTGATTTGACTTGACATGACTTGATTTGATTTGATTTTGAGACAAGGCCTGGCTTTATTTTTCTGACTGGTCTTGTACTCAGTGTGTCACCCAGGATAGCTTTGATCTCATGTCAATCTTCCTGCCTCAGCTTCACAAGTGCTAGGGTTACAGGTATGTGCCACAGCTCCTGTTCTAGATTATATGCAAGAAATGGGAGTTATGAACCTTCCTCTACTTTTAATGTCCTTGGATATTCTTTCAAACTGCAGCAAACATTCATGTATTGGACTGGACTGTCTGTGTAGTGTTGGTGGATAAATGCAGAAGGGGAGGGAAGGAAAAGGAGCAACAACCAAGGAGAATCAGGAGAGGAGACATAGGAGGAGCAGCATGGAGAGCAGGAAGGGACTAGGGTAAAGGTAGGGAGAAGTCAGAGAAAAGATGGATAAAGTAGAGACAGGGGACCAAGATCAGGAATCTACTGGGGGAAAGAGGAGACAAGAATTCCAGGAAGTCCTAAACCTGGTTGCAAAAATCACCAGAGGTCCCTGAACAATGGAAACAGAACAACTGCAAAGAATTTACACAGCACGGGCACACACATGTGCACACGCACACACGCGCGCGCGCGCGCGCGCACACACACACACACACACACACACACACACTATCATAAAAATAAATAATATTGAGGAGGGTAGCATTTTACATCAGAGCAGGAAACTAGCAACCTGTACAGAGCAGTGGAATTCAGAGGAGAACTAAAATGCTTTTTCTTGCCCCTCATCCAAAGTGAATTTAATCTGAGTCTTTCAGATATAATACTAAAGAGATAATAAGTTCAGTAGGCATAACCTGAGTTGTGAGCCACATTTTCTGGTGGTATCCAAGACTCCAAAATGCCCTATACATTAATTTCCTCACCCAGGCCATGGACAATTCCCCTATCAGAGCTGTGCTATTTGGAATGCCATAATGGTACACATATAAGCTATATTATCATATACTGGGAAAAGGACCCAGTGTATCCACAGCGGAGCTTGTCCCCAACCTATAGACCTACAATACCCAGTGTTTTCTTCTCAATCACTGGAACATTTTTTTCACACAGCCACTGAGGTAAAATGCTTCTAAATAATACTTCATTTCTTTTTTTGTTACAGACTTCATCCCAAGAAATCCACTGGCTTCACCTTTACGGTCCGTTCAGCACCCTTCA
>NW_004525369.1:17534-19403 GCF_000260255.1 Octodon degus
TGAACCTTTAAATCTGTCATCTCAGGGCCTGGCAAATAGCTCAGCAGATTAAAGCACCTGCAAGCAGGAGCAGGGGCCAGGGGTCCAGTCCCTTGTCCTGCCATGCTGGCCAAGCCCCTGAGGGGCGCTGAGACAGTGGTTGAGACTGGGTGAGGTGGTGTGCATCTGTAATCCCAGCTCTTGGGAGACTGTAAATAGGCAGATCACTATAGGTCCAACCTAGTAGTAAGACCCTGATCACCCTGTATACCCTTCCCTGAAAAAAAAAATCTCTGAATTCAAACACTACTCCAGGTAGTTTCTTTATCAAATTAGCTTATAGAGCACTTATTTGGTATTGAGAAAATCAGGAAAATGGCATTGGAAAGGACCCAACACACCATGTAGGTATAAAAAATACACAGATGTTATATTATGTTATTATGTGTATAAAACCTAGGCAGGATAAGCATTTACAGAAATTTGACTCAGTTTTCCAGACTTAGCCAGTGTCTCCCAAAAATGACCATAGTCCAGTCAATAGAATCTATGATTATGTTAAATCACATGGCAACGGAAATTCAAGACTGCAAAACAGCTGACCTTAAAATGAAAATGCGCTCAACTGGGACCAGGGAGATAGCTCGGCAGCCAAAGTACCTGCCTGCCAAGCACAAGGACCAAAGTTGGATCCTCAGTACTGCATGCCATGACAGCCCCCCACCATGGTGGCTACTGAAACTGGGTGTGGTGGCTCATGCCTATAATTCCAGCACTGTAGAGGCTGTCAGGTGGATCACTACTGGTCCAAGCTGCATAGTGAGATTCTATACTGAATATGTGAACAAAATGAATAAATAAATATTTTTTTAAAAATTAAAAATATATGCTGGGATCACAGAGGTAGACTCAGTGTAATCATAAGGAAACTCAAAAATCAGAAGGAGAGCCAGCCAGATAGCTCAGCAGACTAACTTGACTGCTTAGGCAGACACAGGAATCAGGGTTTAATTCTGGGCATGCCATGCTAGCCCTGCCACTGGGCACACTGAGATGGCCAAGGAGATTGAGTGTGGTGGCACGCACCTGTAATCCCAGAGTTTGGGAAGCTGAAAACAGGAGGATCACTATGAGTCCAAGCTGTGTTGTAAGACCGTGTAGATTCTAATAAATAATTTTTTTAAAAAGTCAGAAGAAAGCAGAAAGTTAGAATGGTAACATGAAGTGAAATGGTTATGAACTAAGACATGCTAATAGTATCTAAAAGCTAGAAAAAGCAATCCTCCGCTACAGCCTGCAGGTGGAATAGTCCTCTTGAAACACTGGTTATCATCCAGCGAGATTTACATTTCAGGCTCCGATCTCACAAACTCAACATTGCTGAATATGGTATTACATGCTGATGTGTGTGTACCAACACTGAGCATTGCATTACATTCCCTTTCCAGTTCTCCAAGTTGTCCGGATGCAGGCAAAGCGGCTCTTCTCAAAGGCCATAGAGATGGGGCCACCTAATCATGGGTTCAGAAGATAAATCAACATGTTTTTATAAAGTAACTAAAGCCAAGAATTCTGTTAGAGGAACAAATGGATTATTGCTGCTTCCTAGCAGAAACGAAAGGAGTGGCTCAGGGCTTCTAAAGATATAAGTATGGATCCAATAAGCAGGAAAGTGGAAGCTTTCTTGGGAATTTGCCTACACCAAGCAGCAAAGGAAATTGTAGGTGCCACAACAGTGTGCCCATCCTTCTCAAAACACCACTGTCTCATGCCAGAGCAAAATATGACAGGAAACACCCACCTCCAGAATAAAAAAAGAAACTCAGTACTTGAAGAAAAGCAGAAGGATTTCCAGAATCTCCAGGCATCCAAGGACTAAAATCACTACCA